>NW_011494956.1:16618158-16619503 GCF_000754665.1 Bison bison bison | reverse complement strand
TTGATACGCCTTTCTCAGTAATTAGATCAAACAGACAGCAAATCTTTCATGGTATTTGAACCATATAATTAACAAACTTGATCCTATATATGTATGTACATATACAGAGAGAGAGGGGGGGGAAGAACCCTGTAGTAAGAAATTAGAGCATGTACAAACCTTCTCAGACACATAAGGATCATGTATAAAACTAACCCCAAAGTAGGCTGTTAATTGGGTTTCTGTACATTTTAAAGAATCAATAATAACATAGAGACCACATATCTTATTCCAATGCAATTAAGGTGAAAATAAATAGATAAATAATTTTAGGAACCTACAAATTATGAAATTTAAAAACAAATTTTAAGTAACTACAGATCAAATGAAAAATAAAAACAAGCATTTAAAATATTTGGAATGGTCTGAAAAATAATGGCAGCTTTCTGCATCCATTTAATTTTTATACCTCATATCCAAAAATCAATTAAGTTAAGAGAAAAAACAATAAGTTCACCCCTGGTCCACACCTTTACATCTCTAGGAGATAGAGACCACCACAAACTTTGAACTACCTACAACTTGAGAAGGGAGCACTGTGTTTCAATAGAACGTCTGTGCTGCTGGAGGTAGGAGAGTAGAGGAGGAGAGGCTTATGAGCATCTGCAAAAAGGGAAATTAGAGGAAGAGGACATAGATAACACACACACAGAATTACTCCCAGAAAAAGAAAGTGCAATAGTAAATGTCAAAAAGTTGAACATAGCTCTAGGACATAGTAGTTCACAGCAACAGCCAAAGAGAAAATGGCTTGAAAGTGAACAGGACTGAAACTGGTGCCTCAGAGATGCAGAGCTTCTAGGAGATAATAAAATAAAGAACTGCCTTATGATCCAGCAATCCCACTGCTGGGCATACACACTGAGGAAACCAGAAGGGAAAGAGACACATGTACCCCAATGTTCATTGCAGCACTGTTTATAATAGCCAGGACATGGAAGCAACCTAGATGTCCATCAGCAGATGAATGGATAAGAAAGCTGTGGTACATATACACAATGGAGTATTACTCAGCCATTAAAAAGAATACATTTGAATCAGTTCTAATGAGGTGGATGAAACTGGAGCCTGTTATACAGAGTGAAGTAAGCCAGAAGGAAAAACACCAATACAGTATACTAACGCATATATATGGAATTTAGAAAGATGATAACAATAACCCTGTGTACGAGACAGCAAAAGAGACACTGATGTATGGAACAGTCTTATGGACTCTGTGGGAGAGGGAGAGTGTGGGAAGATTTGGGAGAATGGCATTGAAACATGTGAAATATCATGTATGAAACGAGATGCCAGTCCAGGTTCG
>NW_011494956.1:16558428-16618015 GCF_000754665.1 Bison bison bison | reverse complement strand
TAAGATATCCCAATCCTTTTCATTCCCCTCATTATTATCCATTAAAAAAAAAAAAAAAGCTGAGAAGAGGGTACTCTTAAACTATGAACTCTGTCCACACAGTGCTCAGAAATAGGAAAAATAGAAAATAAATCAAACCAAGTCCATATAAGACTGGTAGCTGATCAAAAGTCTCCCTTTCTCCAAAATGGAAGAAACTGATAATACATGTTGCATTATGAATTGAACATATGTTAAAAATCATTTGTAAATTAAAACATTAGAATCATAAATTAAAAATCTAAAAACAAAGATGAACAAAGCAAAAGAAATGCAATGAGTTGACTGAACTCAGGAAAGAAACAGAAGAAAAAGGCAACACAATTTCAGAAATAAAAAATAAATTACAAGCTGTGCAAGGAGGAATATATCGAAGTGAAAATTCGAAAAGGAACACTGAAGAAAGGCAGAAAACAAAGAAAACAACAAAAATAATAAAAACAAAAGGAGTAAAATGGTTCTGAAAATGATTGAAAAGGAAGATGGGCAAAGAAGATTCAGCCTACATATAAGAGGAGTCCCAGGTTGAAATGCCCAAACACAGGAACAACAAATATTTAGAACTGTATTCAAGAAGACTTTCCAGAAAAGGTAAATAACCATATTAAAATGCCCCAGCATGTTGTCAAGAACTATGAAGTCTTATATTTTATTCTACTTATAAGCTAATAAGTTAACTTGCCACAGTTTTATGGTTGCCAATAGAAAACATGAGATTCCTGGGTCAGAGAGTAAAGATCGCTTATTACTCACAGAAATATTAGTACCCAATATACTGTCCTTTTAACATTGATCCTCTCAGCCTTAATATTCAAGGGTGATGTACAGAGGGCTAGAGAATATTTGCACATACAATGTAACAGGAGAGGAACTCTTAGCTCAGGAACCTGAGTCTTTCATAAAGAGTAGATATCATCCCTTCCTTTTGCTTCACTGTGCTGAACACCAAACATGTCTTCTTTTTGTCCTGGAGGACAAAACTATCTCTATCTTCTGAGGCTGTTTGCTATACAATGTATTTGCTATACAATATATTTGCAATATATACAACTCAGAGAATTGTCTCCCAGCACATATACTTTGAAAACTGTCCCAGAATGTTCAAATCTCAAATTTGAGACATAAACTACTAGACTTTAAAGACCAAAAAAAAAAAAAAAAAAAATCCTCAGGGATTCCAAGCCCAACTATAAAATTAATTGGATGCATAATAAAATTCAGCTTCCAGCAGTCTTGTCAAGAACAACATGAAAAGGAAGGCAGGAATTGAATGTTTTGTTGTGTGTGGGTGGCTTGAAAAAGAGTCACTGCAGATACAGTTAACAATGTTAAGAGGAGGCCATCCTGGAGTACTATGACCAGTGTCCCTATAAGAACAGAAGAGACACAGAAGGGGTCACCATGTGACAACAGAGGCACAGTTGAAGTGCTAGAGTTGCCAGCCAAGGAATGGCAAAGACTGTGGGCAAAGCACCAGAAGCTACTGGGAGGAAGGGACAGGTTCTCCCTTGCAAGTTACAGAGGGACTGTGGCCCTGCCGACAGTTTGATTTCAGGCTTCTAAGCCCCAAAATGAATTTTGTCGCTTGAAGCGAGCCAGCCTGTGGCATTTGTCAAAGCAGCTCTGGGAAACTAATACAGATGGATACTTCCTTAACACGTCGAAATATATAAGCCACAGATCCTAAAGCCAGAATCCTACTCTATGGGGAAACACTAGAGCTACTCTGACTAAGGCAAAGTTGTTCGTTACCTTTCGCATGCTTTAACATTGCCTTGGAGGTATTAGCCAATGCAATTGGATAAGAACATATGTATAAAGATATACGAATTGAAAAAGAGATTAAAACTATTTCTACTATACACTTGGATTTTCCAGGTGGTGCTAGTGGTAAAGAACTCCCCTGCCAATGCAGGAGATGTGAGAGATGTGGGTTTGATCCCTGGGTCAGGAAGATCCTCTGGAGGAGGGCAAGGCAACCTGCTCAGTATTCTTGCCTGGAGAATCCCACAGACAGAGAAGCCTGGCGGGCTACAACCCATAGGGTTTCAAAGAGTCTGACATGACTGAATCAACTTAGCATGCATGCATGCATTGTACCACAAGACTCAGAAATCAAACTCCTGGACATGTATCCCAGATAAATGAAAACTTGCATTCACAAAAAAAAAAAACCCTACATCTAACTATTTATAAGAGCTTTATGTACAGGAGGCAGAACCTAGAAGGCAGGGTCCTTTTGCAGGGCTTCCTGGGGGTCCTTGGGAAGTGTAATGGTCACCCCACCCACCTAGGCTGACTTTCTCTGGGCTCAACATCCCAACAGAAAATAACCAGAGCCCTGTCCACACTGAAGATTCAGTTGCACAGAGTTTGATGGAAGATTAGATGTGTGCGGGAGGAGTGTATTGCCAGAATGATGTCAGGTTGTCAAGAAGGACCACAGAGCTCTGAGGAAAAAAATGCTCATATTAGTACATACAGGGTTTGGTGCAGTGGCCAAACTTAGCCTAAGGTCCTGAAGAGAAAAGAGCATCCTTTGAACACACTCCAGCATAGTCCTCTGGAGATGTCCTTTGCTTCTTGGGAGGAGGTGCTTATGAGATTAGACTGAAAGCATTGTGGCTTTAAGAATTGAAGCTATTCTGCTGGGGAAATGGGTGGTGCAATGAGAGAATTATTCCACTAGGGGCCCAAGAAACCACTAGGGGGGTGGTCAGTGGAGGAGCCAGCACCTCCAGTCTCCAGGTGGGAGCCTGAGAGGTCCTTGAACCTCTAGGCAGTGGGCACATGTAGAGGGCATCTAAGGACAGAGATCTCAAAGATGGTTGACAGTGATCCAGGTGTGGCAGGGAAGCTGTGAGAAGCTTCCCTGGGGCATCGCTGGAGGGAGCAGTGGATGTGGAAGACACTGAATCCCCCGGAGGAGATAACCTGGCCTGTGGCCTAGTGAAGTAGGTGTGCCGCTCCCAAGGCAACAGGTTCTGATATGGAGGAGAGAGTAACTCAGGTGAAATTTACAAAGGTTTTCAATCTGCCTGCCTGCTGGACAAAATTCTGAACCCCCCTTTGAAAACTGGATCCAAATTTTAGACGGAGATTATTTGTCAAAAGCCAGAGAGCTAAGGATCTTACCAGAAAGATGTTGATCAGTTACATACTCTTTAATGAGTTTCTACATGTATTTTTACTAATGTAGAGTATTCTTCATTACCTAGCAGAAATACCAGTTCTCTAATTTATTATTTTTAAAAACAACTTCATCCAAGTATGATTATATACAATAAAATGGCATAAAGTGTACAATTTGATAGGTTTTGACATGTTCTGTATATACCTGTGAAACAATCTCTACAATAAAGACAGCGAACTGATCATCACCCAGACACGTTTCCTCACGCCCCTTTGCAGTACATCCCTCCATTCTTTACTCCCACCCCTGCTTCCCACAGCTGCCCGAAACTTTCTCCAGCCATTAAGCTGGGGCAGTCACAAAGCTCACCTCATTCATTTCCTCTCAAAGATGAGCTTTCTTTTTTGCTCTGAGTCCAACCTCTCGAGCATCATTGTTTCTATGTTTTGTCTGGGCTTGTCAGGGCGGAGGTAAACCTGTTCTCTGTTATTCCATCTTGAATAGAAAGGAATTGCAACCCACTCATACTGGATTTCTTTTCTTTCTGTGTGTGCTCCGTCATGTCTGACTCTTTGCAACCCCATGGACTGTAGCCTGCCAGGCTCCTCTGTCCATGGGATTTCCCAGGCAAGAATACTGGAGTGGTTGCCATTTACTACTGCAGAGGATCTTCCTGACCCAGGAATTGAACCTGCATCTCTTGCATCTCTTGCATTGGCAGGTGGCTTCTTTACCACTGTGCCACCTGGGATGATTCTTTGCAACTTGATAAAGCAGTACATTCTCTCCCTCAGTTCAGAAGTCTGATTAGTGCCACAGTGGATGGTCCTGAGTCTCTATTACATGAAGAGTGCTTTTGCTCATTCAGTCACTCAAAAGATATTTCCGAGGATGTGGTTTGTACACTGCTCTTGCTTTGGCATTGAGGATATAGTAATGGGCATCTAGAAAACTCATGTCAAGTGGGGGATACAGACAGCTAAACAGGCCACCTCAGATCAGAGCACAGAGCCGTGTGAGAGGCAGTCTTGGCAAATCAGTTTAGTTCAGTCATTCAGTTGTGTCTGACTCTTTGCAATCCCATGGACTGCAGCATGCCAGGCTTCCCTGTCCATCACCAACTACCGGAGTTTACTCAAACTCATGTCCATTGAGTCGATGATGCCATCCAACCATCTCATCCTCTGTCATCCCCTTTTCATCCTGCCTTCAATCTTTCCCAGCATCAGGGTCTTTTCAAATAAGTCAGTTCTTCACATTAGATGGTCAAAGTATTGGAGTTTCAGCTTCAGCATCAGTCTTTCCAATGACTATTCAGGACTGCTTTGCTTTAGGATAGACTGGTTGGATCTCTTTGCAGTCCAGGGGACTCTCAAGAATCTTCTCCAACACTACAGCTCAAAAGCCTCAATTCTTTGATATTCAGCTTTCTTTATAGTCCAACTCACATCCATACATGACTACTGGAAAAATCATAGATTTGACTATACAGACATTCATCAGCAAAGTGATGTCTCTGCTTTTTACTATGCTGTCTAGGTTAGTCATAGCTTTTCTTCCAAGGAGCAAGCCTCTTTTAATTTCATGGCTGCAGTCACCATCTGCAGTGATTTTGGAGCTCCTCAAAATAGAGTCTGTCACTATTTCCACTGTTTCCCCATCTATGTGGCATGAAGTGATGGGACTGGATGCCATGATCTTAGTTTTCTGAATGTTGAGTTTTAAGCCAGCTTTTTCACTCTCCTCTTTCACTTTCATCAAGAGGCTCTTTAGTTCTTCTTCACATTCTGCCATAAGGGTGGTGTCATCTGCATATCTGAGGTTATTGATACTTCTCCTGACAATCTTTATTCCAGCTTGTGCTTTCTTCAGCCCAGCATTTCACATAATGTACTCTGCATATAAGTTAAACAAGCAGGGTGACAATATACAGCCTTGATGTACCTCTTTCCCGAATTGGAACCAGTCTGTTGTTCCATGTCCAGTTCTGACTGTTGCTTCTTGACGTGCATACATATTTCTCAGGAGGCTGGTAAGGTGGTTTGGTATTCCCATCTCTTTCAGAATTTTCCACAGTTTGTTGTGATCCACACAGTCAAAGGCTTTGGCATAGTCAATAAAACAGAAATAGATGTTTTTCTGGAACTCTCTTGCTTTTTTGATAATTCAGCAGATGTTGGCAATTTGATCTCCGGTTCCTCTGCCTTTTCTAAATCCAACTTGAACATCTGGAAGTTCACGGTTCATGTACTGTTGAAGCCTGGCTTGGAGAATTTTGAGCTTTGCTTGCTAGCGTGTGAGATGAGTGCAATTGTGTGGTAGTTTGAACATTCTTTGGCATTGCCTTTCTTTAGGATTGGAATGAAAATTGACCTTTTCCAGTCCTGTGGCCGCTGCTGAGTTTTCCAAATTTGCTGGCATGTTGAGTGCAGATGCATTCTTGGCAGATGGGTAGGTGTGTTCACAGACGGGAGCGAGTGCTCTCAGGGGCCGTTGTGCATCCCCTTAGCCCACCTCTAGTTTCAGCAGCAGGTCACAAACCAGTACCACCCCAAGTGCACCTTCCACCTCTGTGCCTCTCTGCCTCTGGCTTTCCCTGAAGGTTCAGAACCCACATACCTGCAGACTAGAGAATCTCAGCAACAGTCTGTAAGAGGGAGGGCCTTGGCAGTTCTGAGCCAATGGGATGTGGGCAATGTGATATATGACCCTGTCTTTTGGGTGGGCAGTTCTGAGGGCACTCTCTGTGTGCTTCTCAGAAATTTAAGCAGGATGGACCCTCCCACCACCTTTGGTAATAATTACGTTAGTGTTTCCTCTTTTCTGACTTGCCCTTCCCAAATCTCCCCTCCTGGGGAGATCTCTGGGATCCCTTCTGTAATAAATCCCTGCATCCAAAGCTTTGTCTCAGGCCCTGCTCTCAGGGGCACTCAAATTAGGACAAAACTTATCTAAACTTAATACAACAATTCCATTTCACAAATGAGAAAAATGAGTCTTGGAGCTTTTCTGAGGTCATAGGGCTGAAAAATGGCAGAGCCAGAGTACCAGCATAGCTCATCAGACCCCAACTCCCTTGTTCTTCCCACATACTCTAGGTACTTCCAGAAAATGTGTTTCAAGAGCACAGTCTGAGAGAGCTGCAGGGGCTTGCTGTGCATCTTCCAGGGGCCCACCAACCCCTCTGTATTAATAGTAAGCTCAATAGTAAAATGAAATAACCATGAATCTGTGCCAGCACGTGTCTAGGGATCTTGTGATGACCCAGGGGACAGTACTTAAGTCATGGCTTTGAATCAGGTGCCACATATGTCCATGGTATTGGGGTTCACACAAACCAAGACATGGCCCTGCCCTCCAAGAGTTCCTAGTCTAGAGAGAGTGAGGGCAACAGGCTGACAGCTAAGGGCAGGAGGGACAAGGCTAGTCAGGGCTGGAGGAGACACCACAAAAGGAAATGGCCAGTGTGCTCTGAAACGAGGAGCCCATGGCACAGAGGCCTGGATCAGCCCTGCTCAGGGCACCACTGGCAGGTGGGAGGAGCTGAAGAAGGTGGGAGTCAATGAGGGCTTTTAAGTAGATCAGTGGTTTTCAGCTTTAGCAGTTATCGCAATCACTTAGAGAGCTTGTTAAAACACAAAGCTTTGGGCCCTGCACTGGAATTGCTGAATCAGTAGGTCTGGGATGTGTCCTAAGAATTTGCATTTTTATCTAGTTCCCAGAGGATGCTGATGCTGGTGGTCTGGGACCCACATTTTGAGAACCACTGAAGCAAAGTGAAGGGCTCAGCTTTGTGCTGGGATAGGCTGGAGAAGGTTAGAAGGCTGTTGGCCGCTGCAGTGATGCAGTGGGGAGCTGAAAGAACCTGAGCTGGTGTGTGGGGATGGAGAGAGTAGGATGGGAAGCAGAAATGGTAAGGAGAATCAATAGGGCTTCTGTGCTTTGGGAAAAGGATATATAAGAATGCAAATGGATCTTATCACCATATCAACACATCCAGACTGGGGGTCAGGGTGTCCATTGGAGGGACCTGTACAGAGAGGCAGACAGACCCCCCCTTCCCTTTATTCCTTCCACCGCTTCCCCCTCCTGATTAGAAGAGCAACGGAAACTGTTCAAAGAAAGGAAAAATGCCACAAAGAAGATAAAGTGGGATGATAAAACAAAAGGAGAGACAAGCAACGAATCGATCGATCGCCAGCTGGAAGCTAGCAAACAGGAGAGCCAGGCAGACAGAGAGGTGGGGGGAGAGGATGAACAGACAGACCAGCGCTTCTAGCCCTGGGCTTTTCGAGGGGAGGGGTGGGTCTCCCAGATGCTAATGGGTGTTCTGTGGCTGGTCTAGTCTCCCAGCGGTTGATTAAGCCCTGGCTCCCGGCCACTGCAGGACACTAGCTTGGTGTCGGAGGGAGGGGGCACTTACAAGCAAGGGATCCATTCAGCCAAGTGACACTTTAGTACCTCACCTGCTGTGGCTGGGCTGCTCTCCCTAGACCCTGTAAGGCTCTGGACTGAATCACCGTTAGCATCCCCTGGATAGAAGTCCCAGTGTGAGCTCTTCTGGACTCCTTCAAGAACGGAATTTTTATCCAAGTGTAGTCAAGCTATTGACCAGGGTTGAACAGTGTGGTGGAGCAGGGCCTCTGCTGTAATTTTGGTCGGAGCCCCTCCCTCTCTGCTAATAAATGTCCCTGCCCCTGTAGGCACCTCCTGGAGAAGCAGCCCCACAGATCCTATCCTGTCTGCTCCTGACTCCAGGAACTTCCAGAGCAGGGTTCCCCAGCAGTCCAGGTAGATGCTCCCAAGTCCAGGGCAGCAGCATTCCCCTGTTCCTGGCACAGATTTCCTAAAACTTTTGGAATTTCCTAAGTGATGAGACTGATAAATGTGTCTTTTTCTTTATCAATGAAGTGATTTTTGGAAAGCTCCTTGGTCACCTAAGGTTGCCAGGGGACCAACCACATGATTAGAAGTTTGGAACTTTCAGTCTCATCCTCAACCCTCCAGCTCTGGGGAGGGGAAAGGGACTCAAGATCGGTTGAGTCCAATCACCAATGGCCAATAATGTCATCACTCATGCCTGTGTTTGTGTGTGTGTGTGTGTGTGTGTATTAGCTGCTCAGTCATGTCCAACCTTTTATGACCCTATGAACTATAGCCAGCCAGACAGGCTCTTCTGTCTATGGGATTCTCCACAGAAGAATACTGAAGTGAGTTGCTTTCTTTTCTCCAGGGAATCTTCCCCATCCAGGGTTTAAACCCACTTCTCCTGTGTTTCCTGCTTTGCAAGAAGATTCTTTACCATCTGAGTCACCAGGGAAGCCCCTATATAATGTAGCCTCCATAAAAACCCAAAAGGAAGGGATTCGGAGAGCTTCCAGGCTGCTGGATCAGAACTCTTCCACAGGCCACCTTGCAGGGCCCAAACTCTAGCGAGTAGAAACTCCTTTGTTCAGAACCTTACTTTAGGTATCTCTTCCTCTGGCTTTTGATTTTCACCCTTTGGTATTATTTGGAATAAACTGGTAATCTAGTGGGTAAATTGGTTTCCTGAGTTCTGTGAGCTGTTCTATTAAGAGCAGATAAATCCAGCCCAAGGAAGGAGTCAGGAGAACCTCTGATTTATAGCCAGTCAGTCAGAAGCATAGGTAATAGCCTGGATTTGGGACTGACACCTGAAGTGGAGTCAGTCTTGTGGCACTGAGCCCTTAACCTGTGGAACCTGATGCTCTCTCCAGGTGACAGTGTCAGAATTGAGTGGAATTGTAGGACACCCAGTTGGGGTCAGGGAATTGCTCAGAAGCATGCGGGGAAACCCTCACATTTTGGAACTGGAGTTAAAATCAGAGGGATCACACAGTATATTACTTGCTGTGTCTGGCTTCTTTACCTTAGCATTATTATTTCAAAGTTCATCCACATAGATCAGTACTTCCTTTTATGGCTGAATAGTGTTCCCTTGTGTGGATATACCACATTTCATTTATCCATTCATCCACTGATGGACGTCTGGGTTGTTACCACATTTTGGCTCTTGTGACTAGTACTGCTACAAATACTTGTGTACAAAGATTTGTTTGAGTACCTGTTTCAATTATTTGGATATGTACCTATGAGTTGGAATGATATGTAGGAATGGGTTCATAATGTGATAATTCATTGTTTATCTTCTGAGGAGACTTATTTGCAGTTCAAGGGTTTTCCTATGTCATCTGAACCAATTCCTCACAGTTCCCAGGACACTGTGACTGCTTGGTTTGGATAGGAAATGGCTCCTAGGGTCCCACTCATGCAACTGGACCAAGGAATGAACAGTGGTGCCATCACTATGGAGCGCATCATAGGAGTAAGTTATCAAGAGGACATAACCATTGCCAGTTTACTGAAAGCTGGACCCAAGCAATCAGAGGCTCCTTCCCCCTTCCTGTCCTTGGGATGTACATTCTGTCCACTGTTCCTGCACTAAGAGCTGTATTAAGGACACAGCCCTGAGAGAGCAAAGTCACAGAGTACATCTAGACTGAACCTCTTTAAGCCTCTACATAAAGTTTTAAGTTTCTGGCAGGTGGGCATGGAAGTCTACTCATATACTCAACCAAGACAAGCCTCTCATGTGAGATTCCTTCCTGATGAAACCTGCTGCCTACCAAACTGGAGTGAGGGTCCCCTTCCTCTTCTTCAGGGCAAGGAGAGAAGAGGATTTCAGTTTCAGATTTCACCTGGGGAACTCCCGAGGCTGTGAACCAACACACACGTAGGGAGTGGGAGGTGAGTTCCACTGAGATGGAAGGAATAATGCTGAAGCTGAAATTCCAGTACTTTGGCCACCTCATGCAAAGAGTTGACTCATTGGAAAAGACTCTGATGCTGGGAGGGATTGGGGGCAGGAGGAAAAGGGGACGACGGAGGATGAGATGGCTGGATGGCATCACTGACTCGATGGACGTGAGTTTGAGTGAACTCCGGGAGTTGGTGGTGGACAGGGAGGCCTGGCATGCTGCAATTCATGGGGTCGCAAAGAGTTGGTCATGACTGAGCGACTGAACTGAACTGAACTGAGACCTGCTAGATTTGCAATGCCATTGGATGGCTACGTGGACATGCTTGGGGGAAGGGCTGGGTGTGCTCACCCACAACCACAGGGGAAGGTCTGGGCTGAGGCTGAAGTGGGTCTCATCAGTGTCTCAGGCTATCAGATTTGTCTTTACCTGAGTGCTTATCTTCCCAGGCACTGCTCTGAGCACTTTCTACTTTTCCATCATCCCAAAACCTCTGAGAAAATTCTCATTTTGCATATAAGGAAAAAAACACTGGGATACCTAGGCACGTTGATAGCTCCCAGGCACGGGGCTCCTGGATGTTACCTTCACTTGTTTCTTGCTGCTGTCCTGGAAGACTGGGCTCCTGAGGGCAGGGGACACTCTGTCCCCTCTGCTCCCCTGGGCCTGGCTCAGGGCCTGCAATGCTTGTCCAGGGGGTCTCCAGGGAGATGGAGTGAGAGGTAAGAGGGCCCAGAGTCGCACCTGGGGAACCTCGGCAGTTAAGGGCGGGTGGGAAAAGAGTAATCAAGGAAAGAGATGAAGAAAATCACTGAGAGATAGGAAGGAACCAGAGGGAACCCACAAAGGAGGTATTTTAAGATGAGCCAGTCCATCCCAAGAACACCTTGCGTGTGGACACATGGGCACAAGCTCCTAGGACAGAGGTCATACCAGATGCGACCATCACCGCAGCCAGCACCCCTGCAGGAGGCAAGGGCTCAGCACATGGGGCCGTGAGCCTGTGGCATGACCTGCACCCTCCCACCAAGGGGAGGGAAGCCTGCATCCTGCCGGGCGCCCTCTAGCCTGGGGTCTTTTGCTCTGCCTGCCAGGCATGGCCCGGCCCCTCCTGGCCCACATTCCCTAGTGGTGGGATGGCAGCCAACTCCTCTCTGGGGCGAATTAGCGGAGGGCCGGCAGATGATTAGGTCCATGGACAGCCTGTCATTTATCCCCCTTGGATAGAATTAACCACAAGCATAAAACGAGGACAGAAAGAATTTCTGCCACACTCCTTCACAGAGCAGGTGAAGCCAGGGGCGAAGGGCAGGCTCACAGGGCCAGGACTCAGAAGGCAGGCAACTCCTCCAGGGAGAAATGTGCAGGAAGTCTCATTTATGTCACGAAAATGCAGGGCTGACGCGTGAAGGTCTTGGGAGATTGCCTATGGCTGTGGGAGGGACAGAGCTCTTTGAAGTTCCGCTGTCTCCTCCTGATGCCTGGGTTAGCGGGTGACCTGCACTGCCCCCATGCCTCCCTCCCTGCAGGCTCTGCCACTGCCCAGGCATGACATCGGCCCGATGGCCAGCAGCCTGGCAGGGACTCAGCTGCCGGGAGAGAAGAGCCTTTGGGGAGTCCAAGCATGAAGTGGGCGCCAAGGTCACTGGCAGACGGGACTCTGTGTTTCCATCCTTTGTTCTCCGTCCCCAACTGTGGGGTCTGGGCATAGGAGATTACTCAAGCCCGTGAACCTGGAAGAATGGTCCTTGTGTCCATCTGTCAGTGGGTCTCTGGCTGGCTGTGTCTGTGTGGTCTTCCTCAGCTGAGCCCTGTATCCCGGCCCTCTCTCGTTCCGTTAGCATCCGTCACTGCTCTATTTACAGTTTCTCTTTCTCTATATTTATCCCAGCTCTCCTTCCCCTCATTGTCTCCCTGGGTCAGTGCCTCCCTCTGTGCAGACTTATTAACACTTAGGTCTTCCAGAAAAGAGCTTGTAGGCTGAATTTCCCCAAACTCCATCCCTCTGATGGGCCACATGTGGCAGGTCTCCTGATGCTGGCTAAGGAAGCTCCCCCGTGGATCACTGTAGTTGGAAGACTGGCCTAAAAACAGCAATAGCCTCCCAGTCCACAGTCTACCAATGGACGGGGAGCCAGTCCTTCTGGTTTCAAGAGCCCCGACTCAGCACTGTTGTCCCTGATGACCACACCTCACCAGCATCCCCATATTCAGGGACATGTCTCAGGCCAGGCTCTGGGAGCCAGGTCCTCTTCCTGCCCTCAGAGTGAGCTGTGGAGGCAGATGGTTCTGATACATGAAAGGGCTCCGAGAGGTAGGGTAACTGATCAGAGGACACAGAGCTAGAGACCAGCGCTCTTGGCCCCCAGGCCTTTCTCCTGACCACTTTGCAAAACTACCTCAGGGCCCTATATGTGGGCCACAAATGTGTGCCAGCCACACGCTGGTGTGCACGCTCGGACGTGAGTATCTGAGAGGCTGTGCGTGCAAACTCATTGGGGGTGTCTCTAGGTGTGCTGCTCATGCACCCCTTTTAGGCTTTACTGAAAGTGTGACAGAACAGCGTCTCTGAGCCCAAAGGCCTTTCCAGGTGCAAGACCCTTTCCGGATTGAAGCACACTGCTGCCTGCCTTGGCATCCTGCACCGCATGGCGTGGTGACTGGGCCTGGGCCAGACAGGCGACATAATGTTTTGGCCTCCAGGACCTTGTCTTTGGGTACTCCGGGCTGCCCCTGCTGAGTCTGTGACCCTGTGACTGCCTTGAGAGCAGGTGAACACGCAGAGACCCCCCCAGCTCCCATGTCACCCATCAGGACCACACTCAGAGGCCAAAATTCTCTTCCAGGGTTCTGGTGAAGGGACACAGCTCATCTTGCCAACAGAAGAGCTGCCCCAGTGTGGGGAGGGGCTCCTCCGAAAGTAGGTCACCCTCCCACACGCTCCGACCCAGGGCTGCCCAGGCTTCTGGCCATCCAAGGCCGGCCGCATGCAGCCTAGCTTGGCTGCTTCAAGCTGCATCCTCGAGACTTGTAGCCTCTCAGGGAGATGCTTCAGTGACGATCAATGTCGGGGTGGAGAAGGTGGGTAGTTATGGATACTCAGGGGACGAGAGTCTATTTATCCTCCACTGACCAATCTATTTATCCTCCACTCCTGATTTTATGTTCTGCAAACTGGGCTTCCTTCTAAGAGCTTGGCTAGGCAGCACCCTGACTCCTGCCACATTTCTGTATGTTTTCTTAAAAAGGTCTCCAGGCCACCCTTCGCACTGACTTTTAACCAGGGTCAGGCAAGCTTTCACCCCCTCAAATCCTCTCTGCCTGCCCCGTGGGTCTAGGGAAAGCAGACCACGAGTGGGCTGCCTGTGTGACTCTGACTTTCCTCTCCACAGCTCAGCTGCACCCAGGCTGTCTCTTCACCACGAATCCCTTCGCCAGGACACGTGGGGCCTCCTGGGCAGCTGGGTGTGAGGTCAGCTTATTCTGAGCTCAGAGAAAGGGTGCTGGGCCATGTGGCCTGTGAGAGCAGATTTATGGAGGACCCAGCAGGTACAAAAGGGGGTGGGGCAGGGGAGTGCCTTATCCTCCGCCATCTGGGAAGCTTCTGTCAGGGCCCTGAGCCTGGAGAGCCAGGGAGCTCGCAGGAGGGGCAGATCTTTGCCCTCACCCGGGGCTGCCCTCTACTGGAGAGTCTGTGAATGGAGGCCTTCAGGTGGTCAGCCTCTCAGCTCCAAGAGGGCATCTCCAGGAGGCTGGAGACGAGGGGTAGGACCCAGGACATTGTCGGCACAGAAGAATATGGCTTGAAGACAGCTGCAGGGCTGCCCCGCGGGGAACTCAGCCTCTCCGAGGGGAGAGCTCACCCTTTCTTTCTTCAGTCTCCTGTGCAGACGGCTTGGAGCCAGGACCTCTCCACACAGTAGTTCCCTAGCCCCTCTCAACCTGCCTCTTCTGTGGCTGAGGCCACATCTCAGCCCTTGCCCCTCCCCTCCCTCAGCCTGGGCTCCCAGTGAGGAGCGGATCCTGAGAGGAGCCCCAGCTTTGGTCACTTTCCCACAGAGCCGATACCTGTTGCTGAGGAGCTGTGTGTGGAATGCCCACCTGGCCAGCTGAGTGCTTGATGCCAGAAGAGCTGTGAGAACTGGGCTGGTGCTTCACGTGTCTCCAGATGCAGCATTTAAGAAAGAGCACAAAGTGGGGTCCTGCTTCGCCTCTGAAGGACAATGCAAGGGACTCGCTCCTGCTTTGGAAAAAGGCTTGCACACGTGATCCACAGTGGCCTGAGCCCCACGCTGGAGCAGGAGGAGCTTTGGGTCCTGCTGGGGAGCTGGAGTCAGTGGGGCTGGAGGCAGGAGAGACAGAGAGGCTCCTGACAGTCACTGAGTCCCTTGTGTGGGGGCACTTGCCCAGTCTGAGGGGACAGCCTCCTCTCAGCACCCACAGGACAGTTTCAAGTGTTCCTGGTCTGGTTGGCATCTCTTGGCAGTACTTTCTAACTTGTACATTCTAGCCTTCTTGAGCTCAGATTTAGATCAGAGCAGAAGGTCCATGCCCCTTGGACAGCTGGGAAACCCTCATGTCAGCAAATGAACACTTGACAAAGTGCCAGGGGGATCCTAAATAGTTGAGAAGAGTGTCCTTATCTAGAGCCTTGTGAGGCAAGTCAGGTCCTCCTGTGTGCAGGATGGACGGCTATGATATCTGGTACATTTTAGGGACCAGTATGACATGGGGTCTGGAAACCAGTCCTGTCCTGACGGTAGAAGGTCCAGTGAAACCTGGAAAAGAGGAGACCCAGTGGACAGAGCGCCTTTGCCCCACGTTCTGTCCATCCAGCACTGGAGGGGAGATGGCACCGGTAGGACAAACTTACTTATGGGCCCAGAGTGCACTCAATGGCAGAGAGAATCTCTTAGCAATGTTGGGCTAGTCCAACCCCCTTTTCACGGATAGGCAAACAGATCCGTAACAAAGCCTGTGTTAGACTTTGGACTGAAACTTCTGCCCTCCCACAACTAGGCTGTTTTATCAATTCTTAAATCCAATTCAACAGTATTTGTTAAATATGCACAGGATTTGGTAACTGGCAGAAGAGTGAGAGTGGGCATAGAAAAAGAAGAATCAAGAATTATTCCAAAATTTTGAGTCCTAAAGAGAGAAAGAATGTAGAAATTAGGGAAGAGATAAGCAATGACATTCTTTTTTAAAATTCTTTTTGTTGGAGAATAGTTGATTTACAAAGTTAGTTTCTGCTGTGCAGCAAAGTGAATTGGCCATTTGTTTACATATATTCACGATTCCCACGTGGTGCTAGTGGTAAAGAACCCGCCTGCCAGTGCAAGAGATGTAAGAGACACGGGTTCAGTCTTTGAGTCAGGAAGAGCCCCTGGAGCACGGCATGGCAACTCACTCCAGTCCGTGGGGTCACAAAGAGTCAGACTTGACTGAAGTGACCGAGCATGCATACACACAGACATATATTCACTCTTCTCTAGACTGAAGAGCAATGACTTGCTAAAGTCAGATGTGTGAGGGGATGAAGACTGACTGGGCAGGGCCAGGAGGAGAGAGGGGCACTGGGAGGCAGAGTCCCTGAGACAAGGACGAGACCTCCTGTTGTCACCTCTGTCAGCAGGGCCAAGGCCTGGGGAGAAAGAGGCGAAGGAGGGGTGACCCTGGAAGGGAGCTGGACACAGCTGGGGGGACGCCAAGAGTGGGTGCCGAGGGCATGAATACCCCTGGGGAGGGACAAGAGGGAGGGACGCAGAATGGGACATGAGTCCTAGGAGGGTCAGGGCAGGACCAGTTTTCAAGCCTGAGGCGAACTTGATAGAATTTGGGGATTTGGTGGGAGAGTCAGAGGAAAGCAGAAGTTGGTGGGAGGGTAGGAGGCAGTTCCGGCAGTGGGTGAGAGAAGGGTGCTGGTGTGGGGACTTCAGCCCCAGCCCTGATGAGGGGCCAGCAAAGTGGGGAGTCAGTGAGGGCTTGGTCTGGGAGTGAACCTGGCCATGAGTGTGCATGTGCCCCTCATGCGTGACTGTGAGCAGGCGGGGGCTAAGCCCAAATGGACTGGCCAGAGAAATTGCGTAGAGGTGGGATTAAATAAGAAAAGCGATTCAAAGCACACCTTATGTGAGACCGAGTCACCTCTGAACACAACTGTTGTGACAATCATTGACCACTGCTGTCATTAAAAGATGTAACCCAGGGGTCAGTTGCATGAGATGGGCCCAAGTCCACCCCAACTGCATGGTGTGTGGGAGGCTAAAGGCTCCCTGTCTGTCTGCAGACATCTGGACACAGGCCTCTCACACCTTCTCTGCCTATGACACTGCTGGTCTCTACATCACACAAAGCAAGCCTCCCTGGGGGCTGCCCAGAGACTCCAAATGCCCACCCCCCATCCCATCAGATGTGCAGCAAATCTTTCCCCCCAAAGGGCGGCATACTCCATCAGAAGGTTGCGTGGGATGCATTTTTCACCACCCACTATTGTTCACATTTCAGGTTTGCTTGATTTTAGGCAACACTCCAGCTTCACACTGAACTCTTACCATGTCTGTTCTCTACCACCACGGGCCTGACGACTCTCTGGGAGATGTGGTCACGTGGGCTTGACTCCCCTCGCAGGACACAGCCATGCTTTCTAGCTATACACACAGAGAAGAGGAACAGGGCCAGGAGCTGAGCCCAAGCTTTGGCTGTGGCTATACCACTGATCATTGTGGGGGATACTCCCCTCTCCCAGGGCCTCAATTTCCTCATCTGTAAGGACAGGCTTGTCTAGGAACCTGGATAGGCCATTTCATCCCAGTGGCCAGCCTAAGGAGCAGCTCTAGGGGATGCCGACTGCCCCTCCCTAACAAGATGGGCTTGCTGGGCCCATCTCTGCCCAGTTCTGGGCCCATTTATTCCATTGCAACCATACCCTGGTCCCCTAGACATGGTCACCCTGGCCTCCCAGTCAGTGTGAGCCCACTCCCAAGCCAGCCTGGGACACTCCCTCAGCGTTATTCTCTTTCTGCTCTTTGTCACCCCAGCTTTGGGATGCCCCAGTCAATGGCAGCTCTGTTTAGCTTCAATTGTCACCTGCACACAGACCCAGAGCTTCCCAGTGTATGTGTTCTTTTGACACCCAGCGGATTTCACCTTCTCTGGGGGCTCAGCTTCAACTTTAGGACTGAGCTGGGAGTGCCCTGGGGTCCCTCCAGTTCATGGACCATCCCTGTATGTACCTCCCCGCAGAATGGGATTCTGGTTAAGGAATAGGCAAGTACCCCATTCATTTGTTCATCCATTTATCCAATCATTCCTTCTGTAGTGAGCATCCCAAAAGAGGGGGTCCAAACCCCCAGTCCCTCTGCATATGACCTTGTTTGTTGAAAGGATTTTTGCAGATGCAATTAAGTTATTAATATTGAGATGAGATCATTCTGGATTAACCAGTTCAGTTCAGTTGCTCGGTCGTGTCCAGCTTTTTGCGACCCCATGGACTGCAGCACTCCAGGCTTCCTTGTCCATCACCAACTCCTGGAGCTTGCTCAAACTCATGTCCATTGAGTCGGTGATGGTGATGCCATCCAACCATCTCATCCTCTGTCGTCCGTCCCCTTCTCCTGCCTTCAATCTTTCCCAGCATCAGGGTCTTTTCTAATGAGTCAATTCTTTCACATCAGGTGGCCAAAGTATTGAAGTGTCAGCTTCAGCATCAGTCCTTCCACTGAGTATTCAGGACTGATTTCCTTTAAAATTGACTGCTTTGATCTCCTTGCAATCCAAGGGACTCCCTTGGATTAACCAGGCAGGCCCTAAATCCAGTGACATTTATCCTTATAAGAGACATAAGAGGAAAAGACACAGGGGAGAAGAAGGGAAGGTCTTGTGAAGATGACTCCGAAGTTGGAGAGATTCTGCCACAAGCCAAGGACTGCCTGGAGCCACCAGGAGCTGGAAAAGGGGACAGAGTCTTTCCTAGAACTCCCAGAAGGATTACAGCCCTGCTGATGCCTTTTATTTGAGACTTCTGACCTGCAGAACCATAAGATAATAAATGTGTGTGCTTTTAAACCCCTAAGTTTGTGGTCATTTTTTTACAGCGGTCATAAACAAATACACTCTGTGGCCAAATGAGTCTTTCTCCACTGTTAGAGGGGCAGCCCTTTATGGCTACAGCCATGACTTCTTAGCAATCAAAGCCTTTACTTGCCAGTTCACTGCTGTTTCCCACAAACTGGTCTTGTACAGAGGTTGCACCCTTGCCTCTAGACAATCCTGACAAAGGAAACCTTCCCCTCCTCCTAGCTGCCTCCAGGAGACCATCAGCATCCCCCCAGCAGAGAATTAATCCAAATGAGCTGGGAGCAGGCAGGGCCTGACTTTGACTCACAGCACCTGGCTTTGAAAACTGGGAACTAGCGAAGCCTGATTTATAGGACTGTGGTGTAGAAAGTACCCTAGTTACAGTGGTGGCTACTGGGAAGAGGGGAAACCAAGTCACTTGCCTGATGTTCAGACTTTTATATAATGGGCAGGGGTCTCTGGCAGTGAAGGGTAAGCACAGAACACTTGGGAAGCAAGCAGTGCTAAATGCAGAAGTATGGCCTTGAGTACTGCATATACTCCTGTTCATAACCCTGAGGCCAGTAACGGAAACAACAAGAAGACTAATGAGTGTTTACCACATGCCAGGCTCTCTCCCAAGCATTTAGCACATGGTTTTTAATCTTTGCAGTAACCTACAAGATGTTTGCCTTTGTTACCCCTGTTTCGCTGCTGGAAAACTGGAGCACAGAGAGATCAAATGATTGAGTCTGACTCTAGGGAATGCACTCTCGAATCAAATGTAAAGATATTAATTTGTATCATCTCAGATCCCAAAGCACCTTCCCACTGGTGGTTTCATTTTGGTCCCCAGAGCAGCAGGCAGGAGTCCTTCTGTCCATTCTTCAGGTAAGGAAAACTGAGGTCAAGAGACTGGTCCAAGGAAAAGTGGCCACTGCCATCCCTGTTCAGTGTGTGTCTGGTATATCCACACAGCAGAGCCCCAGAGCATGGTTGGAAGGGTTAATGGGCAATTACTCATGCCTGCCAGGAATGGTGTTAATCCATTATCATGCACGCATTCAATCTCATAATAGTGTCATGAGGTGGAGACCAGAGAGGTTAAGGAACTTGTGAGGTCACACAGCTAATTGTCAGTGTGGTCAAGCCAGAGCTTGAAATGCTCACATGCTCTTGGTGTGAGAAGAACTCAGAGTCCAATCAAGTAGCTCCTCACCACTTGCAGACCCTGATGGCTTGTGCCATCTTGTTGGGGGGCACTTTTGCAAGGTAACAAGGAATCACGCTTGCTTCATGCCTCAGTGCCTATAGAGCGCTTTTTTCCAGCAGCACTCCACTGAATTCTCATGCTGGGATCCTTCTGAGTATTTGGAGTTTTAATTCTTTGGAATGACTGAGCCTGTTGCTTAAAATGCTGCTGTAAGAAAGGGCTGAGAGTTCTTTTTGCTCTTAAATGATGACCTTCTATAGCAAACACCCTTCAGCTTTGCCACTGAGGAAGAATGTGGATCCAGCTTTTGTTGTCCCTGGGGTCACTCCTCGGCTCATCCACAGAGCTCTACCATTTAAAGGCCCAGAGAGCACCTCACCCGGAGCTCACCAGCTTCCTGTGACCGCTTATCAAGCTCAGCCATTTGTTCTCCCATCTCAGTCCCCCAGTCAGATCTTCAGGGCTTTTCATTTTTATAAGCATGTATATGGAGAATGAAGGGGGCCGGGAGAAGACCTGGTGTGAAGAGTGGCCTGTTGCTGCCTGGACGGGGAAGGTCAGGGCTCCCCAGGGCACCTCCTGGCCACTGTGTAGCCCTTGGGCTGAGTCTTCAGAGAGGACGGCTCTTAGGAGGTGTTCCCAGGATTCATTTTAAAGCTGAGACAAGAAAACATTCATTTTGTTCAAAAAAGGCAGGGGGGAAACTTCCTGCTTTGGCTGAGATGGCCACTGGGGGAAGTGTTGCATCCACCCTGGGCAGCAAGGCTGTGAGATGCTCTGGGCAGGGATCCCGTGGCCTCCTGGGCACTCTGTCCACCCGCTGTGATATAAGTGCTTCAGATTTGTCTAGGAGATTCAGAGCAGGATTTGCAAAGACCTGACTCAGCTCTTTTATTTTATCTGTGTGTAACCCTCGAACGCACCTGAACCCCTGGCTCCTCCTCTTCTGTCCCTGATGTGGATGGAGGTGCTGCTGAGGAGGTGCCTCCAAAGCTGCCAGTCACCCAGCCTGACAGCAAGCAGAAGGAGCCCTGGGCATCCTCGCTCCACGTTCTATAGATGACACTGGATTTCCTTTACCTCTCCTGGATTTCCTTTACCTCTCCACCTGCTTCTTGTGCTTCCTGAGGAGCAGAACCTTCTAGCAGTTCTTATCCTGAGATTTAATGGAGTCGTCACATTCTGTAGCTAGCTGGGGAGGAGGAGAGGCGAGAAACCTTGGTGTTGACCGCTCTGCATAGTTCCCCATGTGTGAGACCCATAGACACGTGTGTGTCATTGCAATAGGCCGGTCCAGACTCTGTAAAGATCCGCAGGCCTGCGGGAAGTCAGCCTGAGCCAGACCAAGTGCTCATCTTGCTGGTTAGCTACCCCGGGTGGGCTCTGCTGAGAATGAATGTTATACTGATTTCTCCCCTGCACTGTGGGAATGTGCCAATTTCTGGTGATCTGGACCAGGTCACTTTGCACTCACATTCCCCATTTGGCACAAGTGTACATAAGTGGGGTTGAGGGATCTTAAGGATTGAATTATGTCCCTCCCAGTTCCTATGTTGAGGCTTTAACCCCTAGTCCCTCAGAATGTGACCTTATTTGGAGACAGGGATTCATGGAGTTCATCAAGTGAAAGTGGAGTGATTAGGGTATTCCTAATTCAATAGGACCGGTGTCCTGAGAAGAAGGAAGAATCTGGGCAGAGACCTGCCTGGAGGGAAGATGATGTGAAGGCACCAGGAGAAGACGGCCATCTTCAAGCCACAGAGCAAGGTCTGGGCAGGTCCTTCCTATAGAGCCCCCGGTGCGTGTGAGATGCTGCCAGGACCTGAATTTCAGAGAATGGTGATTCAACACGTTTCTGTGGATTAAGCACCCAGTTTGCTCTGGGCAGTGCTTGCAAACTTGTAAAGAGGACTTTATCAGCCAAAATAAAACAAACAAAAAAAAGCCCCTCTAGCTACAAATGCTGGGAAAGATTGAGGACAGGAGAAGAAGGGGGAAACAGAGGATGAGATGGTTGGATGGCATCACAGACTCAATGGACATGAGTTTGAGCAAACTCCAGGAGATAGTGAAGGATAGGGAAGCCTGGTGTGCTGCAGTCCATGGGATGCAAAGACTCGGACACCACTGAGTGACTGAACAATAAGCAACAGCTACAGATGCCAGGACTTAGTGAATAAGTGGGTACTAGAAGTTCCCCTGGGGTTCCAGAAAGTGGGTGAGTGCAATTTCTAGGGTTTGTGCTGGCAACTCTTCCCACTGCAAATAAGAAGACAGTTTGCAGAGCCAGACTGGGGTGGGTGGGGGCAGGGGCTAGCAGCAGCTTCATCATTGATTTTTGACAGTTATTTATAAGACTCATTACAAAGCACAGCTTTTCTATAGTTCAGAGCTGTGTCCCATATCTTCTTTCTTTTTATGAACCCGGATTCAGACAGGCCCAGACTCCGCAATGAAGAAGTCTGAGATGAGTACCTCTAACAGTTATGGGTGTATATGAGAGACACTGAGATCTTGTTTAATGCTCAAAAAAAATCCTGCCTAGTAGATATTTCACTCCCCTTTTTAGCACTGAAATATAATTAATTTACAATGTTCCAGGTGTACAGAAAAGTGATTCAGTTTTATATATATATATATATGTATATATATATATTCTTTTTCAGGTTCTTTTCCATAACCTATGATTATCGCAAGATGTTGATAAAGGTCCCTGTGCTATACCCCTGTTTTGTTTCTCAGATTATACTGAGAATCAGAAGAGCTAAGTCCCTTGCTCAAGATCACACAGTTAGCTGTGTACTGGAGGAGTGTTGATCACCAAAACACATACTCTTAGAGCAATCAGTTCCTTGTGGGTCAAGTGTCTCCCCTAGGTTATCTGAGATGTTGAGCTTGGTGTCCTTAGCCTGACCTTTGGCCCAGTCATTTAAAATAATGCCTTGTTTTTAGTGACCTGGTGAATGCTTTTCTGGCTCCATGTGGCAAATCCGCTTCTTGTGGAGGTCTCCACCACTGACTTCTCATTTCTCAGGGTCCCATGTTGCGGGCACCAGGTAGGGTGACAAGCCTCACCTTTATACTTCCTGGGTAGCCCAAGGACCTGGGTAGCCCAAGGTCAACTTCATTTACTGGGTAGGATATACTTTGCTGGCACATGAAGGCCGTCTGAAAGCACACTGCAGGGTGCTGGACCATCCAGAAGCACATGGTAGAACCCCAGCCTGCCGAGGGCACAGTTCAACAAACAAGTCAGCTCTATTTCCAGTCAGCTTCAATGCCAAGGTTTAGTTAGTTTTAATGAACGAGTTCCCATATTCCAAGTCTTTAAAGGAAAATGAGCTCTTTTTGGTGGGCCTTCAACGACAAGCCCCAAGTTCAGGTTGGGGTTCCTCTTTCCAGAGCCTCCTGAGCCACCTTGGTCAGCTCTCCCCTTGAGCACAGCGCTGGGTCTTTTCATTTACCTTTTTTAAAAAATGTTTTTTCAGTGGTAAAAGTATCACATGATACAAAACATAGTATTTTAACCATATTTAACTGGACCGTTCAGTGGCACTAAGTACATTCACATTGTTGTGCAAATTTCACCATCATCCATTGCCTGAATTTTTCACCTTCTTAAACTGAAACTCTGTCCACATGAAGCACTAACTCCCCACTCCCTGTCCTCCACACCCCCAGTCCTTGACATCTACCAATGTACTTTCTGACTCTATGAATTTGACTATTCTAGGTATCTCGTATAAGTGGAATCAATATTTGTCCGCACCTAATGTATATTGGAATGCATTTTTAAGGTTAATTTAATATATGTCCTACAAACAGATTGTCCCTTCTTTTATAGTGAGTACATGGCAATACTTGCCTCATTGATTGGCACTAACATACTTCTTTGGTTCAGGCTCCCTTTACTATCCTGACCCCTACTGTGATCCCGTTCCTGTCCTGGAGCTTCCTCCTGAGCCCCGAGATGCCCACAGCCATGTTGTCACATCTACAGCATTTGTCTCTCACACCCAGATACTCAGACAATGATTCATTTCTCCCAAAGGGGCAGCAAGCAGAATTTGGAAAGGACTTGCTCCCCGGAACCTGCTGTGCATGGAACACGTCCCCCCTCCCAGTGCTACTCACTCCAGCCACAGAATTAGCCTTCAGCTCTCTGGGTTTTCCTTGTTGTCAATTTTCAATTTAGTCTCCAAATTATTCACCTGACAGAGAAATGATCTCCCCTCCAAACTCCCTTCATCTGTAGTGATACCTCCATCCCTGGAGGCATTGCTTCATACATACCAATAACTTGGAGAATAAACTGAGCTCGACTGCTCCAAGCAGAGAGCTCTGCTGAATGCAAACCCTCCCCCCTAAGACTTGTGTCCAGCATCCTCCAAGCAGTGTTCACATACAGCTGATCTCATGGTACCTGAGCGTGCTATCACCCATAAAATACTCCAGTGCTTCCACTCCTTTGAAGACTCACTGTGTGTTGGGCAGTGGTTCTCAAACCTGGGGTTTAGTAAAGCCAGATGACTAGGCCCCATCCCCAGAGTTTCTAATGAACTAGTCTGGGCTGGGGAATTTACATTTCTATTTTAAATTTTTTAAATTGAGGTATAGTTGATGCACAATATTGCCTAAGTTTCAGGTGTACAACATAGCAGTTCACAATTTTTTAAGTTATCCTCCATTTATAGTATTATAAAATATTGGCTATATTCCCTGTGCTGTACGATATATCCTTGTAGCTTACTTATTTTATACAGAGTAGTTTGTACCTCTTAATCCCCTACCCCTAATTAATTAATCCCTTCCTCCCTTTCTGCTCCCCTTTGGTAACCACTAGTTTGCCCTCTGTGTCTGTGAGTCTGTTTTTTTTGTTGTTGTTGCTGTTTTTAATATTCACTAGTTTGTTTTTCTTGAAGATCCTCTGGAGAAGGAAATGGCAACCCACTCCAGTACTCTTGCCTAGAGAATCACATGGATGGAGGAACCTGGTGGGCTACAGTCCATGGGGTCGCAGAGAGTTGGACGTGACTGAGCGACTTCACTTTCACTTTCATAAATGGTATTACATAGTATTGTCATTCTCTGCCTGACATTTCTCTAAGATTAATACTCTCCGAGTCCATCCATGTTGCTGCAGATGCTGTGACCCCATGGACTGTAGCCTGCCAGGCTCCTCAGTCCATGTGATCCTCCAGGCAAGCATACTGGAGTGGATTGCCATGCCCTCCTCCAGGGGATCTTCCTGACCCAGGGGTGGGACCCACATCTCCTGTATCTCCTGCATCACAGATGGATTCTTTACCACGGAGCCATTAAGGAAGCCCATACAGCCCACAGTATCGTAAGAGCTGGTCTGCAAGGAGAATTTGCATCTCTAAAAGGTTTTCAAGTGATGTTGGTATTGCTAGTTCAAGAATTACTCCTTAAGAACCACTATAGTAGTGTGTGCATAAAGAATTAAAATTCTGCCTGATTTGAATGTAGACTAATATTCTAATGAAACAATGATCAAGTTCATGTTCATTCATTCATTCATTTATTCAGCAAATATTTTCTGACTGGCTACTGGTCACTAGCCAGGCCTTAAGGATGAAATAGTGACTAGGATTGCTCTGACCCCTGCCCTCTCAGAGTGCAAGACACACTAGCTCTGATGCAGTATTTACAATGGCCAAATATAGAAACAACCTAGGTACCCATCAACAGATGGAAACATAGACACACACATACCAGTGACCAGCAATCAGTCAGAAAATATTTGCTGAATGAATGGATGAACAACATGAACTGATCGTTATCTTATTAGGATATTAGTCTACATTCAAATCAGGCAGAATTTTAATATTTTATGCATATGGTACTACACTTTTTTAAGTGTGATTCTTGGACTAGCAACACCAACATCACCTGAGAACTTCTTAGAAATGCAAATTCTCCTTACAGACCAGCTTTGATGATACAGTGGGCTCAGAACAATAGGAGGGAAAGTATAGGCTGCACTGAAGCTCAGAGCAGGAGCTCCGGACCAGTCTGTTGTATGAGTAAGTAAGGGAGAAGTCTTGTAAGGCTTCCTGGAAGAAGTGGCATCTAAACTGGACCTTCAAATAGAAATAAGGGTGAGCCAGAGGAAGTCAGGTAGGGAATGTGTTCCAGGTAAAGGAGAAATCAGGTATAAAGATCAGGGGAGAGTAATGGCATGGTGTGATATGGAACCTGGAAGTTCAGGTAATGGGGATGGTGTCTGTGTATGAGAGGAGGATGGGAAGTAGACAGAGAGACTGGAAGCTGGAGCTGGCCATGGTAACTGGTGTTGCTGGGGCAAGGGCTCTCCAAACAGTCCTTGGACCAGCAGCATCAGCATGAATAGGGAACTTCTTGGAAATGCCAGTACTTGGGCACCATAGAGACCTGCTGAGTCAGAAACTCTGGGGGCGGGGCCCAGCCATCTATGTTTTCACAAGCCCCCCAGGGGATCTGATGTGGCTCATGTTTGAGAGTTACTCAACTAGAGAAGTGGGCACAGATTGGATAGAGGCCACATAAGTCCTATTAGGGCATCTGGATTTGATCACACAGCACCCACAGCACAGAACCATCTCTCGGTAAACATGTAGTTGTTGCTTGATTGAACAGTGAAAGAGTTTAAATGAAATGGTAATGTGACCTACTTGTACTTTCAAGGTATCTCTTTGGCCGATGTGGAGACTATCTACAACATGATTTCTGTGCAAAACTTTATTCTTATGGTTAGTTATCATTTTATTGAAGTAAGGCCTTGGGGTCCTATTCACAGGGGTCAGAAGGTGGAGGTATTGGCTGAGCCTGGCTCCCCATGACTTTCAAATACACTTATGAATACAGCACACACCTACAACAGAATCAACTCAGTCAACTTGTGTGGGAAGAAAGGATGCCGAGAACTGAGGTTGGGCACGCTCATACCATGACAGTCCTTGGACTCAGGGCCCAGCTGTGTGTGTTAGGATCTGCTTCTCCTGTGGTTTTCTGCTGCTGACTGCTCTGATGGTGGACGCTCAGAGATGTGAATCTGTGAAGCTCCAAGAGTCTCCATGGCTCTGAGCCAGGTCTTACTCTTCCTTGTCCTTCCTCTACTTCCTTCTACTTCCAGGTGCCTGTATCCTGATTTGAGAGCCTTCCTCAGATTCTTGGGACCCTGCCTCCTCCAGCACAAATGACATTCTAGTGCCTGCTATGCTGCTTTCTCTGGATCTTTTACCAGTAAGGCTGCCCTGCAGGGCCTGCTCTGTCTTGTACAAGAAAAGGCCCTTCCACCTGCCCTGACCACACTCTCCTGGTGGGGGCTGAGTGGGCCAACTTGGGGGCTGTAGTACACGACCTGTAACCAGAGTCACACCAGCTGGACCTAGGGTGGTCATCTGACCATCACTACCTGCCTGGTCATTCGAGACTGTGCCTGGGCTAATGTCAGGCCAATTCAGACCCCTCCCAGGAGAATGTGGAAAATGGACTGGATCGGGCCATGAGCATAGAGACTGCAGGAGAGAGAGTCATGGTGTAGAGGAGAACCCAGGACAGCCCTGAGGGCTTGAGCAGTCCAAGTCATGTAGGGCCAGAAACCACCTGTTGGCAGAAGCTGGTGAGAGGAGAGGAGAGGCAAGAAGGTGCAGGGGCAAGGGAGAGCAGAGGCACCTGGGGAGAAGCTCGCCCTCCTTGCCCCTCACCCCGTCACCTTAAGTTCTGATTTGCCTATGGCCTGGTGTCCCCCAGTTTCCCTCCATGGTATCCAGTAAAAGCACTTCTCCACTACACCCAGTGGAATTGAAGAACTGGCTTGAGAAGTCTGTGTTCTTTGTAGCTCATTGACTCTCAATGGGCTCCCTGTTGGTGGTGGTGTGCCTGGGATTGACAGGTTCTATCCAGAGGCTTCCTGCCATGTGGATGCCCAGCTCACTCCCTGGGACTGTGATTTGCTCTGGAGGACCATTTGGTCTGCAGCCCAGGCCTCCCATTTAGCTCCATCTTGCTACTGGGAACCTTCTAGGCCCAGGGCTGGGAAGAGGCTGGCTGTGGACATGTGTAGGTTGAAGTAACTTGGCCTTTGCAACCAATACATGGGAAAATGGGCTCTCAGGTACTCAGGCCCAGGCAGGAACAGAGCCAGGCTTTATACCACGTGGTCAAGGGTGTTGGGCATGTGGTGTCTCCCTTCTTAGCCCAAGAGGCCTCAACTGGATGCTGGATCACAGACACCTTCATAAGGACTATTTCAATAGGTTAATATCATAGACACTTGAGGATTGGGAGAGAAATGGAGGTGAGTGTCCTGGCCTTGCTGTCTTAACCTTTTTAAGCTCATGTCAAGATTCCAGGCTGGAAGGCTGGGCTGACAGGTGTGTGACCTGTGAATTCCCACAGGGCTCCATACTCAGAAACATCTGGTTTAATGCTCTGTCATTTTGAGATGACTTAATAACTGCTTAACAAGGAGATCTGCATTTTTATTTTGCAAAGGGCACTGTAGGTAAGAGACAAGTCCAGCAGATGGGGGTCCTGTTCTGGCCCTTTCCTGACTCCACACTGATTACTCCAACTCACCTGCACATGCACAAATCTGGGTCTGATTGCACTAAGTTCTCGCCATAGGTGTTGTTCTTGCTGCTTGTGAGCCAACACTTTTGAGAGCATGTACTGTGCCAGGCACCCCACACTGCTCAGGGAACTCATTCAAGGAGGAGATAGATGTTTCACTGGAAAATGGACACGCAGGGCAATGAATCTGATCTCGTCATGGAAAGGGAAAAGCCTTCCTGAAAGAGTAGACACATGAATTGAGTGATGGGTGATTAAAGATTAGTCAAAGACTCTAGGCAGTTCAGCCTGGGCAGAGATCTGGAGAAGTGAGTGTCCTAATGTGTGCAGGGAGCTGAAACAATTAGGGAGGACAGTGTGAGGCCAGGAGTGACAGGATATGAGGGTGGAGGGACTGACAGGGACCAGACCAGAGGGCCTTCTCTGGAAGGCCTATACTCAAGGAACTTGAAACCTTTGGAATCAAATGGGGAGCCACGGAAGGATCAGAAACAGGCAGGAACACGATCATATCTGCATGTTGGACAACCCTCTGGTGGCTGTGCTGTGGCCAATGGATTACAGGCAGTGAGCCTGGAGGGTGTCTAACACAAGCTGCCCCATTACTGAGGATTATCTTTAGCTAGACAGACCTGAGTTTCCCAGGAACAGGACTTCATTTGTCCTGCTACAGACTTTGCCTACAGATCTGAGTTTTGCAAGCCCTGCTTAGAAGTTATTGGAGCTCTAATTAAGGCCATGAAAGGCTTTAACAGTGACCAGAGGCATTTTTCCTTCTCTTCGTCTTCACATAGTGCCAAAAGGAGCTGAGAACCCTTCTTTCTTCTCAGTTGGCACTGGCACCCCTTCCTAACTGTGGGCTGGCCCAGGTGCTGGAAACCCTGGGATTCTAGTTAGCCAGGTGCTATTTACATGGCCGACACTAGGAAGGCATAGCTTCTCCAAGTGCCTGCTCATTGGGAAGCACCACTAAACAGGTAGAGTGCCATGGGGGCATGCATGTGTGAGTGCTAAGTCACTTCAGTAGTATCCAACTCTTTGCAACCCTATGGACTGTATCCTGCTAGGCTTATCTGCCCATGGGCGTCTCCAGGCAAGAATACTGGAATGGATTGCCATTCCTTCCTCCAGGGGATCTTCTCAACCCAGGGATCAAACCTGAATCTCTTGCGTCTTCTGCATTGGCAGTAGAGTTCTTTACCACTAGGCCACCTGGTAAGCCCCAGAGTGGCATGGTGGGCAGAAGTCTAAAGATGTCACTCAAAATCCCTGACCCTGGTTGTTCAATCAACACTAACCTATTTGCACCTGTGAATGGACTCTGAAGCAGCATTAAGGTTGCTACTCAGTGGGCTTTAAGATAGGGAGATTAGGCCAGGCTATCCAGATGAGTCCCATACAATCACATGATCTTTAGAAGCAGAAGAGGGTCCCAGAAGAGAGTCCCAGCATGAGAAGGGTTTGATGTGCTGTTGCTGGCTCTAGGATAGAGGGGATAGAGTGCAAGGACCAGAGAGGTTTCTAAAGGAGCACCAACTGACAGCCAGGAAAGACTCAGGGAACTCAGTCCTACAACTTCAAGAGACTGGATTCTAGTAACAACCTGACTGAGCTTAGGAGCAGATCTCTGCACCCCCACCCCCACCCTCCAATAGAAATGCAGCTGTTTGTGCTTTTTAAATCAAAACAGCCCTCAAGGCAGACCAGGGTCTTGGGCTTGGAGATTCACAAGGTAGAACAGCTTTGCTGTGGTGAGGGAGATGTGACTTTAGGTGGGCTCTGAGGCAGCTAAGAAATAGGCATGAGAATGTAGCTTCAATTGACTGTAAGTTTCGTGGATGTAGGCACTAAGTACCTTAGTAGCTCTGAGTAAGGTCCTGAACCAAGACAAGAAGGATCAGCGTTACCTGGACTCCCAGAGAAAAGTGAATTCTTGGGCCCACCTCAGCCTAGCTGAGTCAGAACATCTCAGGGTGAAGGCAGAAGTCTGTGTTTCACCAAGCTTTTCAGGTGGTCCTGCTGCTGGTTCATGTTTGAGGATCACTGTAGTAACACTAGAACAATTTAGTCTCAACTATAACAATCTAGAACAATCCAAGTCTCAATCTTGGCTGTTGATTGGAAGAAGTTGGGGTGCTCTAAAAAGTTACAGTTGCCTAGACCCTACGTCAGACCAATTTACTAAAAATTTCTGGGGTGGGGCTCACGTTTCTGCTCAGTGGCTTCAGTCGTGTCTCTTTGAGACCCTATGAACCCTATGAAGCCCGCCAGGCTTCTCTGTCCATGGAATTCTCCAGGCAACAATACTGGTGTCTGTTGCCATTTCCTTCTCCAGAGCATCTTCCCAACCCAGGGATGGAACCTGCATCTCCAGCATTGCAGGTGGATTCTTTACTGTTGAGGCACCGGGGAAGCCTAAGGTGGGGCTAGACATTTGTAATTCAGTTTCCCCGGCACCTCTAATGTACAATAAGAATTGCTACCCAGAGATTTCACTGGTGATCCAGTGGTTAAGATTCCAGACTTCCAATGCAGGGGGCATAGGTTTGATTCCTAGTTGGGAAACTAAGATCCCACATGCTGTGTGGTATGGCCAAAAATAATAAAATAAAATGAAATAAATATTTAAAAATTGCTACCCAGATGCTTGGCATGTAATTGAAGCTTGATAAATATTTCCTAACCAGATGGATGGTTAAAACATGTAAAATATCATGTATGAAACGAGATGCCAGTCCAGGTTCAATGCACGATACTGGATGCTTGGGGCTAGTGCACTGGGACGACCCAGAGGGATGGTATGGGGAGGGAGGAGGGAAGAGGGTTCAGGATGGGGAGCACATGTATACCTGTGATGGATTCATTTTGATATTTGGCAAAACTAATACAATTATGTAAAGTTTAAAAATAAAATAAAATTAAAAAAAAATAATATACTTTGAAAGATCCTTGATATTAGGGATAGCTTTACCAGAGGAGCAACCCTGAAGCCAGACCCTAAGGGCCTTAGGAGCTGTGGGAGAGGAAGGGACAAACCAGCCTTGGTCCTGGTTGTCATCTTCCTCTCTGAATACTTTTTGGACATCTAATTCATCCTGGTTAAGTTTACCCAAAAGGCATGGAGATGAGACGCAGGTGTAGGTTGAGAGCCTACAGTTATTTCTATTTCCTCTTACATCACGTCAGTCTGTGGAGTATAAACGAGTTCATTTCTGAGGCATGGGGGAACCATAGTACACCAACTCCTCAGAGCTTCCTCCCCATCACTTCACTAATGTGTAGTAGCAGCGGGTCATGGCCACTTATCTTCTTCTGGAATTGCTTTCTCCATGAAGGTAAGTGTGTGACAGGTCCTTGGCTTTTTAGTCCAAATAACTAGTCTTCTCTAGCACATGGATAGCAGAGACACCAGACCATTCTCAAATATAATTACCCATCAAAATCTCCTGGAAAGTGACAATTCATATTGCTAGGTTCAGTGTGGAACCACTAGATCACGATGTTCAATAGCTGAGCTTATAATAGAAACCCCAGGAGAGTCCGATGTCTCCAGTCCATGTGAGTTTGGGAATCATTGCATCCTAACATCCTCTATTCACAAAGAAATGTTTTTTCTATAAAAAGATCCCAGCATTGTTAAATGTAAACTTGCTTTAGCAAAAAGGTTGTATCAATAAAGAGGAATTAGAGTAAAAGTTAAAGAATTATCAATACTTCACAACAGTTACAGTTTTGTCTACTTACCTTCTTTTTCCCCCACTAAACTGATTCTTTTCTCAAGATTTACTGGTACTTCTCATCCTAAACTGATTTCTGAATTTAATCTTCCTCTTGTGATTTTAAGGCATTGAACTAGTTTGTCTTCAAACACCATTCAAGATGCTTTTACTTTTCCCCCTTCCTAGCTGCAAACATTGGTTAACTGTATCATAATTGATGAGGGGTCCCTAGCCATGAGGTCTTTGCCATTTTCCCTCTTAGCTTCCACTTCCTTCTTATGAAGTGGCAAAGGAAAAACCATAAATAGTTAATAGCATCATCAGGCTCACTCCTGAGTTCTCTCCTCTGGTGTCTGTCTGTTTGTCTTGATCATTAGAACAGGGGCTAATTAGCTTCCAAGTCTTCCAAAGTTACAGATTGTATGGATGCTAATTTGGAAAACAATGATAAGATTTACATACTAAACACGTTCCTCCTGATTCCCTTAGCAACCACCCCCAAACTCCATACGAAATTATCAACCCATTTTGGCCAGAAGGTAACTGTAAGAATTCGTTTGGACAGATGCTAACCAGGGAGCCTGCATCCTCACTCCCACTCCTGGGTGCTGAGCCTCACAGGTTCTGAAGGCAGGGCAACTCTGCCTCCTGCTTTCACACCATCAACTCTGCCAGCTTCCTGGGACAAGCTAAGAGAGGTTTTACTGTCCTTTCTCCAGGTCGAGCTAGGTGGGCAGACTGAAGGTCCAGCAAAGAGCAATCTATGCCAGTCTCCACCCTTAGAAGGCACCAGATCCAGGAGACCTCTTCTCTCATCTAATTCTTGTCCACTGACACTGAGAAATAGCTGGAATGCTCTTAAAATCATGTGCACTCTGGCTCTCTGACTTAGGGGAAAACATTTGAGGGATGAGGGATTATTTGCGAACGTGCTGGTGAGATCGAATTGCAGACATTGACACGGGGAAAGTGGATCCAGCCATGCAGGGTGGGTGGGGTGGAAGTAGACATGGGGGCGCTGAGCAGAGGCATCCTGGCTGGGCCTGTCTGAAACATCACACTTGGCTGCCTGATACCCTCCCCCCACCCCCTGGAGGCACTGTGGGCCTTGTGCTCTTTTGATGCCAGGAGAAGAGGTGGATGGGAGAAACCTGACCCTCTAATGCCAGACGCCCGGTGCAGCTGATGCATGGCTGGATCCTCTTGCCAGACTTGGCTAGGCTCCCTCTCTGTTCGAAGCAGCATTAAGAAGATGGATTTCTGTTAGCCAGCTATAATGAGAGACTGTAAGGGCTGCAAAGGATACACTTGACTTGTGGACACCTTGTATGCGTGCCAGTCGCTTCGGGGGAAAGCACTTGACAGAGACCCAGGTGAGGCTCCTCTTCAGGTTCTTGTTGTTCTGTTCTCTCCCCTCCCTGTCCTCTCTCATCCTCCATTTCTTCCCTTGTTCACTCCCATGCTCTCCTTCATGGTCTGGAAATGATCTGTGTGAAAAGGACTCAGAGCCAATCCTGACTTGGCTTGAAGGGTTGCTCAGCTCCCTAGATTCTCCCCACTGTGTCCCTACCAAGGGTGCCCCTGAGGTGGGGCCTCTGCAGTGCCAGAGCAACAGGCTCCCACTGCTGCCCAGTGATGTTTCCAGATGCCTCAGTCTCATGGGCAAGAGTGCAAGCATTGGCTTGTGAAGTCTGACTGCTCCCAAGGAGGATTGGGGAGCTTGGCCCTCTCGGGCTCTGAAGGGTCGTTTCCAGGAGCTCAGCTTGACTGTGACTCAGTTTATGCCCCTTGCAGGGGTGAGGGGAAGGGAATTTGGCTTCTGGTGAGTGGAGATCGCTATCCAGGCTGGTTCTGCCAAGGCACCTCTCCTGGGAAGGAGTCCCCAGATTCCAAAGCATGGGAGGCAGCTACGGGCTCCTCTTACATATACCCTAGGGTCTGCCCAGAGGTGCCCAGAGCCCCCTGGAGTCCAGAACCCCTCGGAGTGTGCTTGCCAACCCAAGCCTCCCACTAGTGCCCATGCACTCAGAGAGAGAGAGCAGGGACACGCACTGGCCAAGTGGGGAGACACTGCACAGCTTCCTTGCTCTCCTTCTCCATCCCTGGCTGCAGGATCCTGCTCCTATTTGCTGCCACCAGCACCCAAGGACGGAACCAAGGCCTCAGAAAAGACAGGAGACCCAGCCGTCACAGACACGTGGGCTCCCTTCCTGCAAGAGACAGTTCCTCATGGATGGGCAGGCCCTCTCTACATGGCCTGGCTGGGAATGACCTTTGGAGGCCGCTTAAGCCACTCCCTTAGCCTGGGCAATGGCACCCATAGAATCCAAGTCTATCTTGAGCATTAAATTCCAGGTGCTGCTGGTATTAGCCCGTGTGGAGGGGAGAAAATCCAAGTGAAACCTGCCATGTTACCTCTGGTCACAGGTGTATTCCTCAGCATACATCTCCATGAACATGATACTTAAAATGGTAACAGAACAGAGCTCCACATAAATGAACTCTGCCCATCTTCCCAACCTCATGCCCTACACTTTCAGCTATTGGCTCCTCACTAGGGTTCAGCCCCACTGCCCTCCCCTGTCCCTGACATTTCTGTTTCCTTTCCCTGATGAAGTGTCATGTGCCCGCAGATGCCCTCCCAAATGGCCCTGGGTGAAGCGTGCTCCTCATCCCACCAGGAGTCACCCTCTGTCATGCAGTGTTACTTCCTACATGGTTCTTGGTTGATGCCCTCTGAGATGATCTTATTGTATTTTCTTAGTCTTTTGAAGGGAGGCTCTGTCTCCTCCATAATTTCACATCCATGAGAACATGGACTTTCTGTCCTGTCTTTGCTTCCCCAGTACCTAGCCTGGCGCCCAGGATGCAATAAGTGGTCAGAAAATACATACCGAGTACATCATTGATTGACAGCAGGAACAGAGGGCCTCACCCTGCTGCTGCAGAGGCTTCCTGGGTTGGGGAAGAGGGTAAGAACTGTCCTTTGGGTGCCAGAGGGAAGGAAACACTTCCCACTGGTGTGGCCAGGGGTATCGCTATCTAATTGACACCTCCCCGCCATGTGTCTGGGCTGGTTCACAAACACAGGAGGGTAACACACTGCTGCCTCAAGGCTGTGTCCTTGAATGGCTCCTAGTGTGGGAATAGTGGGCAGAACGTACGTTCCAAGGAGAGAGTGTGAGGAGCATCTGATGGTCTGGGTCAGCTCAGGGGTCAACCAGTAGTCACATCCTATCCATGACCTCCTTCAACAGGCCAATGTTGGCTTCCTCACCTTCGCCCTTGTTCCCTTCTCCAGACTCTTTGGGAGGCGCTGCTCTCTGCATTCTAGTTCCTTCCCTTGTGCTAAGTCACATAACCAAGAAATGACACAAATGATTTACTCTCCAAGTTAACATACAAACTTAAAACTTGACTTGAGGCAATGTAACAGCATGCCACAATACTAACGTAATGGAGAGGAAAATTGCTTTCTTCATCCACAAGTACCTTGCCAGGAGAGTTGTTGTTGCTCAGTCGCTAAGTCATGTACTTTGCGACCCCATGAACTGCAGCATGCCAGGCTTCCCTTCCCTGAAGGACAGGCTTCCCTGTCCTTCACTATCTCCCTGAGTTTGTGCAAACTCATGTCCATTGAGTCAGTGCTCCCATCCAGCCATCTCATCCTCTGTCACCCCCTTCTCCTCTTGCCCTCAATCTTTCCCAGCATTAGTCTTTTCCAATGAGTTGGCTCTTCACAGCAGGTGGCCAAATTATTGGAGCTTCAGCTTTAGCACCAGCCCTTCCAATGAATATTCAGGGTTGATTTCCTTTAGTATTGACTGGTTTGATCTCCTTGCTGTCCAAGGGACTCTGAAGCGTCTTCTCCAGCACCACAGTTAGAAAGCATCAGTTCTTCAGCACTCAGCCTTTATGGTCCAACTCTCATATCGGTACATGACTACTGGAAAAACCATAGCTTTGACTAGATGGACCTTTGCTGGTAAAGTGATAATAAGTCTCTCCTTATTAATAAACTATCTAGGTTTCTCAATGGCACCCCAGTCCAGTACTTTTGCCTGGAAAATCCCATGGACAGAGGAGCCTGGTAGGCTGTAGTCCATTGGGTCGCTAGAATTGGACATGACTGAGTGACTTCACTTTCAATTTTCACTTTCACGAACTGGAGAAGGAAATGGCAACCCACTCCAGTGTTCTTGCCTGGAGAATCCCAGGGACGGGGGAGCCTGGTGGGCTGCCGTCTATGGGGTCGCACAGAGTCGGACACGACTAAAACGATGCAGCAGCAGCAGCAGCAGGTTTCTCATAGCTCTTCTTCCAATGAGCAAGTGCCTTTTAATTTCATGGCTGGACAGTTGATTTTAGAGCCGAAGAAAATGAAATCTGACATTGTTTCCACATTTTCCCTATCTATTTGCCATGAAGTGATGGGGCCAGATGCCATGATCTTTGTTTTATGAATGTGAGTTTTAAGCCAGCTTTTTCACTCTCCTTTCACTTTCATCAAGAGGCTCTTTAGTTCCTCTTCACACTTTCTGCCATTAAAGTGGTATCATCTGCATATCTGAGATTGCTGATATTTCTCCTGGCAATCTTGATTCCAGCTTGTGATTCATCCAGCCTGGCATTTTGTATGATGTACTCTGCATATAAGTTAAATAAGCAGGGTGACAATATATAGTCTTGACATACACCTTTCCCAATTTTGTACCAGTCTGTTGTTTCATGTCCAATTTTAACTGTTGCTTCTTGTCCTGCATACAGGTTTCTCAGGAGGCAGGTAACATGGTCTGGTATTCCCATCTCATTAAGAATATTTCATAGTTTGTTGTGATCCACACAGTCAAAGTCTTTAGCATAGTCAATGAAGCAGAAAGTGAAAGTGTTATTCACTCAGTCATGTCCAATTCTTTGTGATCCCGTGAACTGTAGCCCACCAGGCTTCTCTGTCCATGGAATTCTCAAGGCAAGAATACTGGAGTGGATTGCAATTCCCTTCTCCAGGGGATCTGCCCAACTCAGCGACTGAACCCGGGTCTCCCTCATTGCAGGCAGAGTCTTTACTGTCTGAGTCACCAGGGAAGTCCACATAGATTTTTGCTTTTTTTGGAATTCCTTTGCTTTTTCTGTGATCCAGAATATGATTGCAATTTGATCTCTGGTTCCTCTGACTTTTCTAAATCCAGCTTGTACATCTGAAAGTTCTGAGTTCACATATTGCTAAAGCCTATCTTGAAGGATTTTGAGCATAATCTTGCTGGCATGTGAAATGAGTGCAATTGTATAGTAATTTGAGCAGTCTTTGGCATTGCCTTTCTTTGGGATTGGAATGAAAAATGCCCTTTTCCAGTCCTGTGGCCACTGCTGAGTTTTCCATATTTGCTGGCATAATGAGTACAGCACTTGTAAGCATCATTTTTTAGGATTCAAAATAGCTTAGCTTTCTTATCCATTCATCTTCTGATGGACATCTAGGTTGCTTCCATGTCCTGGCTATTATAAACAGTGCTGCGATAAGATAGCTGTGGTACATATACACAAAGGAGCATTACACAGCCATTAAAAAGAATTCATTTGAATCAGTTCTAATGAGGTGGTTGAAACTGGGGCCTATTATACAGAGGAAGTAAGCCAGAAAGAAAAACACCAATATAGTATACTAACGCATATATATGGAATTTAGAAAGATGGTATGCGAGACCATCTGTATGCGAGACAGCAGAAGAAACACAGATGTATAGAACAGGCTTTTGGATTCTGTGGGAGAGGGTGGGGGGGATGATTTGGGAGAATGGCATTGAAACATGTATAATATCATATATGAAACGAATCACCAGTCCAGGTTTGATGCATGATACTGGATGCTTGGGGCTGGTGCACTGGGACGACCCAGAGGGATGGTATGGGGAGGGAGGAGGGAGGGGTGTTCAGGATGGGGAACACATGTATATCTGTGGTGGATTCATGTTGATGTATGGCAAAACCAATACAATATTGTAAAGTAATTAACCTCCAATTAAAATAAATAAAAAAAAATCAAAGTAGCTCAGCTGGAATTCCATCACTTCCATTAGCTTGGTTCATACAAATGCTTCCTAAGGCCCACTTGACTTCAGGAGAGTGAGTCCCATAAAATGAATGACCCTGTTGTTCCACCCAATCCCATCATGAGCTCTTGTCCACATGGATAGCCTAGAGCGAGGCAGCAGTGAGGGTCCCCTGGGTGGGGTTGCTGGAGGACCTTGAAGAATAGGAACACGTAATGTTCTCTGAGTCTATTTGCATTTTTGCAAAGTAAACATCTCCGTCACCACTGCTGAGTCCTCAGTGAAGTCAACCTCACACACACAATCTGAGTGAGAGTGGTGAGTGTGTGTCTGGGTCAGTTTGGCGCCTAGTGGAGAAGTAATGGAGGTTCAGGCGTTAAACTCAGGAAGAAGAGACAAGTTTGAGACTACAGTTGCCCTGATCACATTCCTTCAGCCCTAGCTGCAGCCACAGAGGCCTGACTTCCAGCTGCCAGCTTTGGGGCCCAAGGCCTTTCTCTGGACCTCGGAGGGCTGTCGGACATACTCACGCAGCTGGCAGTGCTGTGGAGTGGACGTTCTCCACTTTGGCAGACTGAACCAATGTCTCCTGAGAATTGGTGTATAAATACCCCCACTTCCTTGCCCCTTGGGTGGGATAACTTGTAGGCATATACTCCACACTGGCATCCAGTTTCCCCACAGAGTTAATCTTGGGTCACCCAAGGTGGTGCTGGATTGGTAGTACACTCTGTGGCTACTTCTCCTCCATTATCTCACTTCCTCACTCACCTTTCTGTGTTTCCTTCCCCTCCTGTCTAAGTGAGGTCCCTAGAAGCAGAGCCTGAAGCTTGGCCAGATGACTTAGTGGGGAGTGCTCTCAGGCAAGAAGTGGGGGAACCGTCACAGGGCAGGGGAAAGAGCTGAGCAAACCTCTGGTCTTTGCTGGAGATGGCTTCAGCCTGATCCTTTGGGGAACTCTGGAGCACAGACTTTACCTCAAAGTTAGTCCCCCGGGAGTCGAGGAAGCTGACCTTTGGCACCCCCATTTCAGTTAGTTACTTCCTGAAGATTGCCCTGAAGGGTCGGGGGGCGGGTAGACATATTCTCCCAGCTGAGGTGGTGCCATTCGGCCAAAGACAATGCTCCAGAAAAGGGCTCAGCTGTGACCTGCTAGCCACCAGTGCCCATAGCTGAAGAAAGGGTGCATCGGCCAGTGGAGGGAAAGGGCCACATAGGCTGGCATTCTGATCTGTCTCAGACTCTGATTCTGGGTATGGATGAAAGACAGATTTACCATTTACCTACGTCTCCAGGAGAAGGGAGGCATAAGACCCCTGAATAGTATTTTCAAGCACTCATTGGTCCATTTTGTTCTTGGAAAGTTGGTGGAGTTATTTAGATAGTGGCCTCTTCTCTCTCCATCGCTCATTCTGTGTGGAATGATATTGCTCCTCCTGAACTAACCTGGCTCCTTTTTTTCCAGTCGACTTCTTACTGTCATTCAGTTGTGGATGTGGGGCTTTCTGCCTGCCCAATCCCCCCTTCTCGTATCCGGTCTACACAGCGAGCACTAACAGCTGAAATGGCAAAAGGGCCAGGTGTTACCTATATGGCCAGCTTCTTCCTCAGGAAGCCGCCTCCCCGCCCAGTAGTCTGTGGGCAGAGGCCTCTGTGGTGTTGGGGGGTGCTTCCCCTGTGTGGTAGCCTAGTCCCTCTGGATGCCCTGTACCATAACCCACCTCTGTGTGGTCCTGATGCTCACCTAATCCTCACCAGCCCCTGGCCCTAGAGAGCCAGATTCTGTTTCACAACACCAGTCATCAGCTGGTTAAGGTAGAAATATAATACAAACTATATACTTTCTAATAAATACACACAAAAAATAAAAGAAGCAGGTTAAATTTACTTTAATATAATTTAACACAGTATATTCATCATTTCAACATGTAATCAACATAAAAATTACAAGATATTTTTACATTTTTTATCCTTAATTCTTAAAGAATGGCATAAATTTCAGTATATTTTATACCAAAATAACATTTCAATTTGGACTAGTCACATATCAAGTGCTCACTAGCCACAGGTAGCTAATTGGTACCATGTTGGAGAGCTCAATTCCATAGTGTCTGGTTGTAAGCCTGGTTTTGTTGAAATGGCCAAACGGTGGTAACTAGCTTGGACCACAAGGCAGGTGAAGCCAGAAGGACCTGATGTTCTTGATGGTGTGGGGTGGCTGGATTGCAGTTGAGGACTGAGATCCACAATGAGGCTGAAGGGTAATGATGAGTGGGAGAAGAGAAGGGATGGGCTGGAAGCCTGGGTGGTCCTGATCCAAGAGGGCAATTTCCAGAGTTGGAGATCACAGAAGTGGGGCAGTGGCTGATGCTGTGGCTGTAAAAAGGAGGTGCAGATAGGGACTGCTTGCTTGAGGAACTGGAGGAACTTTCAGGACACTGCTTTTAAGGTCTTTGAAACCATCCATGGTAGTCAACCTTTTGTTGACTTTTAAGTCAATTCTTAACTCTAATTTTTCAAAAGAAAGATTTCCAAAGGTGAGAAGTGACAAATGCAAATTTAACCAGCATGCATTCTATTGCATTATTGAGTCCTTGGTGTAGGTGTTGAAAAAAGCACACATTTCACATTGACCTCCTTGAAAAATACTTGTGGATTTTACATTAATAAGGACCCTTTGGTTCTCACTCTCCAATTAACTGTGTGATCATCTCACAGTATTTTGATCTGGACTGTATTTCTTGTTATAATGATTAGCACTTCATACCTTAGATTCTGTGAAGAACAAGATAAATTGCCTTCATTTCTTCTTCTTGATCAACCACACGTAGCACTTCACAAAGAGAATGATCAGATTTTGCACTCTCAAATGCCTTTTAGCTGACTTTTGAGCAGAATATATACTCACCTCATTTTTTAGATGGATAAACCAAGGCTCTGAACAATTACTGGACTTTTCCAAATGATTCAGTTTTTTTTTTTTTTTTTTAATAAAAACCCAGGGCATTTGCTTAAGGAAAATACAAGAAAATGGTTAGCAACTGTGGTTTCTAAGTTTTATTTTTGGTGAGATTCAATCCTTCAAATGATTGAATTTTGCAAAGAAGAGACTTTGTAACTCACTGCAGTGGCTCAGAATCTGACACATTGTGTGCATTCAAGAAATATTTTTAAATCAATGGATAAGTTGTATCATCTCTTAATATAGTTTTATTTGGATAGTCAAGTGTCTTTTATTGGTTTTAAAACATTTTCAAGTTTAATATTTTAAAACAATAGTTACTCGTACAGCTTTTTTAAAACAGCAAATTTTTTTTGGAGATAATTCAAAAAAATAAAAATACATATACACACCCTTCTGGGAGACATAAAACTGTTTACTTTCACTTATTTTGCAACTTGCCTTTTCACAGCACATTGGGTCTTAAAGATCCATGTACATTAAGCACAGATAGTTCCATATCCCTCTAACTCTGGCATTCAGTAGTATGGCTAAATCCTAGTTTACTTGGTTACTTCCTTAATTAATGGCATCTAGATTATTCTCAGTTTTGAAGTGGACACAGAACAACCGCCTGGTTCAAAATTGGAAAAGGAGTATGACAAGGCTGTATGTTGTCTCCCTGCTTATTTAACTTATACACAGAGTACATCATGAGAAATGCTGGGCTGGATGAAGCACAAGTTGGAATCAAGATTGCCAGGAGAAATATCAGTAACCTCATTTTAATGGCAGAAAGTGAAGAGGAACTAAAGAGCCCCTTGATGAGGGTCAAAGAGGAGAGTGAAAAAGCTGGCTTGAAACTCAACATTAAAAAAACTAAAATCATGGCATCCAGTCCCATCACTTCATGGAAAATAGATGGGGAAAAAGTGGAAGCAGTGACAGATTTTCTTGGGCTCCAAAATCACTGCAGACGGTGACTGCAGCCTTGAAATTAAGACACTTGCTCCTTGGAAGGAAAGCTATGATAAACCTAGACAGTGCATTAAAAAGCAGAAATATCACTTTGCCCACAAAGGTCCTTATAGTCAAAGCTATGGCTTTTCCAGTAGTCATGTAGGGATATGAGAGTTGGACCATAATGAAGGCTGAGTGCCAGAGAATTGATGCTTCCAAATTGAGGTGCTAGAGAAGACTTTTAAGTGTCCCTTGGACTGTAAGGTGATGAAATTAGTCAATCCTAAAGGAAATAAACCCTGAATATTCATTGGAAGGGTTGATGCTGAAGCTGAAGCTCCAATATTTTGGCCACCTAATGCAAACAGCTGATTTTTTTTTTTCAACAGGAAAAGACCCTGATACTTGGAAAGATTGAAGGTAAAAGGAGAAGGGGGCATCAGATGATGAAATGGTTAAATAGTGTCACTGACTCATTGGACATGAATTTGGGCAAACTCTGGAAAATAGTGGAGGACAGAGGAGCCTGACGTCCATGGCGTTGCAGGGCTGGACATGACTTAGAGACTGAAAAACTGTTATTCTCAATTTTTTCCTATTTTAAATTTGCTGCATCAAATATCTTAGCACATTGCCTGCTTATGTGCCTCCATGACTATTTCTTTATGTTTGTGTTAAGCAGTGAAACTGGAGTTCATAGAAAAGGCAGTTTAAGGTTTTTAGATACTACCAAAGTGCCCTAAAGAGTAAAACTGCAATTTATATTTTTACTGTCCATCTGCCCACACCTCCTTGCCTACATTTAATGTTAGCAAACATTAGTTTTTACCAGTCTGCTTGGCGAAATATAGTATCTAGTTAATTTTGAGGAAGTAACTTTGTTATTATAAATACAAACATATATACTTCTATGTAATGAATAGATGTACATATGTGTGTATGTATGCATATGCAATTTAAATATTAATGCCTACCACTCAGCTGATTATATTGTCTTTAGGAGCATCTTTCTAATTATGCAGCAGTAATTCATTCCTTTTTCCTCCTGTGTATGAATGTACCAAAATTAATGTTTCTACACTGATGAACATTTGGACTATTTCCTGGTTTTTCCTATGATGAATTGTCTGAAATCTGAGCTTTCTTGTGCATGTCTCCTGGGTCACATGTGCAGGACTGTTGCTAAGGTATACCTAGCTGTGAAATTGCTGAGTCCTAGGGTACAGTGGAGACTACCAGTTGTCCACCCAAATCCGTTCTCCCCACCTTCATGCAAGGTATTCAGATAGACATCTTCCCCAGCTTTCCTTATAGTTGGATGTGGCTGTGCGACCAAGTTTTTCCCAATAAAATCTACGCAGCTTTCCATCCTGCTACTTTGAGATCAGAGCCTTAAGGCAATGCACACACCACTTCCATGCTCTCATCGCTCTTCCCTCTAACCCAGATCCATAGGTGGTGGTGACCCAACTTCAACTTTGCAGAAAATGACAGAATCCTAGAGGGTGGCAGAGCAATGACCTGAAAAGGATCAAAGACTTTGATCAACATTGACCATGAGGATCAGAGCTGTCCCACTAATCAGGACTATAAACTTCAAGAATGACAGGTATCAGAAAAATAAATTTCTTTACCTTTAAGCCATTTTACTGTTAGCATTTTATTGCTAGTATCTTTATTATAGCAGCCTGTACCTCAATTACTACATAAGGAAGCACATGTTAAACCTCACTGATGCTATACTCCTGCCCGAAATGTTTGAAACAATTGATACCCCCATTAACAACATGTAAAAGTTCCTGTTGCTCCACATCAAACCAACCCTGCTATTGTCTGACTGTATTATTTTTGCCTAGTGGTGTGAGAATTATTATCTTGCTGTTATTTTCACTTGCAAATGAGGTTGTGCATCTTTGCAAATACGATTAGCTCATTCACATTTCCCTTTATCTGAAATGTCTATTTGAATTTTTAGCCCTCTTTAATATTGAGTGCCTTTAATATGATAGTCAAAAATATACAATATAAAATTTGCATTTTAATCATTTTCAGTGGATGATTCAGTGATGTTAATTACATTCACAATGTTGTGCATCACCACCGTTTGCAAAACCCTTTCATCACCTCAAACAGAAACTCGGCCCATTAGACAGTAACTCCCCACACCTCCTTTCCATACCCCCTGTCAACCTCCAATCTACTTCCTGTCTTGATGACTTTGCCGTTTTAGATATTTCATACGAGTGGACTCACACAGCATTTGCCCTTTTGTGTCTGGTGGAAAAATACGGAACACTTCATGAATTTTTGTTTCAAGGGCTATGCTAATTTCTGTGTCATTCCAATTTTAGTTCCAACACACTGTCAAAGCAAGCACTCGGGCACTTTTTAAATGTTTCTTTTTGGTTTGGAGAATTCCTTATGTATTCTAGATATGAATACTTTCTTCATTAAATGGGTTGCAAATATTTTCTCCCAGTGTTTGGCTTAACTATGTTTATGGTGCTTTTTTGCACTAAAGCTTCTCATATGTAGTCAAGGTACCTATATTTTCTTTTGTAATTTGGGCTTTTTGTGTCTTATTTATGAATCCCTACTCCACCCACTGCTCTTCATTAAGGCATTCTGTATTTTCTTCAAAAACATTTTTAGAGTTTTACCTTTAATGTTCATTTTTAATCCACTTGAAATTGATTATATTTGGTGTGAGAAAAATATCTAATGTTAATTTTTTCAAATTTCCCAGCATCATTTACAGCATGGTTTATCCCTTCCCCAGTACTTTGTAATTCTTTTTTGACATGGATTTTTCCATCTGTACATTGGTCCTAAATCACTACATCACTTCCACACTGTTCTATTTATGGTAGCTTTATAATAAGTATGAAAAGTTGATCAGGCAAGGCCTTCCATTCTTTTGTCTTCAAAATCGTCTTGGCTGTTCTTATCTTTTTGCCTTTGAATTTGGGGTCAAACAATCAAATTCTTCAAAAATAGTGTGAATGCTTTTCTTGTGTTTGTATTAAAGTTATATTTAAAGTCAGGGATAATTGATATCAATTTTCTTATCCATGAAAGTGGTGTATCTCTCTGGTTACTTAAGTACTCTTTAATAGAGTCATACTTTTTTTACATACAAGTCTTTTAAAACTTTCTTTAAATTTGTTCTAAAGTACTTCCATTTTTGTGTTTTTAAATGCTATGATATTGAAAATTATTTTTTTTGTTGATGTTTAGGAAAGCAGTAAAGTTTTTCCTCCTTTTAAAAAACTTTCTATTTTCTATTTAAGTATAGCTGACTAATAATGTGATAGTTTCAGGTGGACAGCAAAGGGTCTCAGTCATACATGTCCATGTATCCATTCTCCCCCAGGCTCTCCTCCCATCCAGACTGCCTCAAAACACTGAGCAGAGTTCCCTGTGCTATATAGTAGGTTCTTGTTGATTATCCATTTTAAATATAGCAATGTGTACATGCTGATCCTAAACTCCCCTAACTCTCGGTTTCCCTCCAGTCTTCCCCTGGCAACCATAAGTTTGTTTTCTAAGTCTGTAAGCCTGTTTCTATTTTGTAGATAAGTTCATTTGTATCGTTTCTTTTTAGATTCCATATATAAGGGAGGTCATACAATATTTCTCCTTCTTTGACTTACTTCCCTCAGCATGGCAATATCTAGGTCCATCCTTGTTAGGAAATCAGTAGATTTTTATATATTGGCTTTTTATCAGCAAACTTGCTCATCTCTCATGTTTGGTCTAATGATTTGTTTGTACAGTCTCTTGGGTTTTGTAGATAATCTTACTATTTATGACCCAATATGTTCCTTTTTTCTCCCTTTCCTTTCTTTATAACTTTCATTTCTTTTTCCTGTTTTAGAGTGCTGGCTAGGACCTGCAGTAAAATGTTTAATAGAAACAAAAGAGCAGTTATCCTTTCTTTTCCCCAACTTCAAAGAGAATGCTTCTGATATTTGATCATCCAGTGTATTATTTGCTTTTGGTATATATTATATTTCAGATTAGAAAGTTCTTTTCTATTTCTTTAGTTAAATACTTTTTAAATTGTAAAAAGTTCTGAATTTTTATCAGAGGTTTTATGTGTCTGTTGAGATGAGTATATACATTTTGTCTTTTAATTAGTTAATGAAGTAAATAGATTCATCTAAAGTTAGATGATCCTTACAATCCTAGGAAAGCCCAAATTGGTCCTATGAAAAAAAAAAAAAGAATACAGTACATTTCTGGGTTCAGTTTGATAATATTTTATTGTTTATTTGTGCATTTATTTGGTCCTTTGTTTTCCTGTACTGTTCCTAACATGATTTTAGAAACATCCTTGAATATTTAGAGTAGAACTCACTGGCAAAACCGTCTGGATTTAATATTGTTATCTTTTCATTGTATAGATTTTACTGATTCAAGTTATTTCATGGTAATGAGTCTACTCAAATATTCTTTTTGTGAATTAGATTGCATATGTTATATTTTTTCTATTTCATTCATGTGGTTCACAGTATTCTCTAAAATTTCAAAGTTTTTTTTTTTTATACGTATGTCCCTCTTTTCATCCCTAACACTTTATCTCATTACAGATTCCTTGCAAAATAGCTCAATCTTGTCAGAAGCTTTTCCATCTTGCTCCTTTTTTTCAGACAGTGAGCTTTGAGATATGGTGTCTTGTTAATAATTTCTGTATTTTCCATTCCTGTATGTGTTTCTCGTTATGTTGTGTTTCTTTCCTTTGAGTTATTCTCAGTTTTATTGCTTTTGTTTTAGCTCCTTGAGAGAGAAGTTTTACTTAGCAACTTCTATTCTTCTCAACTTTATAATATTCCAGGATACAAAATTACCTTTAAATATCATTTTAGCTGCATGTCAAAATTCTGAGAGGTTGAGTTTTAATTATCATTCAATTTGAAATATTTTTCATTTCCCATTGAGATTTCTTAATTAGGGGACTTCCCTGGTGGTCCAGTGGTAAGGAATTTGCCTTGCAAGCAGGGGACATGGGTTCAATCCCTGGTTAGGGAACTAAGATCCCACATGCCAAGGAGCAACTAAGCCCACACTGCAACTAGATGGTCTGCATGCCACAACGACCAGCCTGTGTGCCACAACTAGGGCACCCATGCACTGCATCAAAAGTTCTCATGTGACACAGTGGGAACACCGCGTGCCTCAACTAAGACCCGATGCAACCAAATAAATTAAAAGAGAAAGAGAGCAATTTCTTATTTTAAGGTCATTAAAGTAAGGCAATGGCACCCCACTCCAGTACTCTTGCCTGGAGAACCCCATGGACAGAGGGACCTGGTGGGCTGCAGTCCATGGGGTCGCAAGGAGTTGGACACGACTGAGCGACTTTACTTTCACTTTTCACTTTCATTCATTGGAGAAGGAAATGGCAACCCACTCCAGTGTTCTTGCCTGGAGAATCCCAGGGCGGGGGAGCCTGGTGGGCTGCCGTCTCTGGGGTGGCACAGAGTCGGACACGACTGAAGTGACTTAGCAGCAGTAGCAGCAAAGTGTGTTTCAAAGTTTCTTTTATTATTGATTTCTAATTGCATTACTTTGAGGCCAGATAATGTGATTTGTGGGGCTTCCTAGGTGGTGCTAGTGGTAAAGAACCTACCTGCCAATGCAGGAGATATTAGAGACACAGGTTTGAACCCTGGGTTTGGAAGATCCCTGGGAGGAAGGCATGGAAACCCACTTCAGTATTCTTGCCTGGAGAATCCCACGGACAGAGGAGCCTGGTGGGTTGCGATCCATAGGGTCACAAAGAGTCGGACAAGAATGAAGCCATTTATCACACATGCAAAATGTGATTTGTATGGCCAGTTGTTTGGCCTTTACTGAGACGTCCTTTGTGGCAATTGTTCTATATGTACTTGACAGCAACAGGCAATCACTAGTGATTAGATAGGACTCTGTGTCCATCTCTTTTAAGTTGAGTAGTTATGTTGTCACAGTCTTCTAATATAAATTTTCCTCTGGTTGATCTATACATAACCAAATGAAGTTATTTTAAAACCTCTCTCTATTATGGTTGATTTGTCAACTTTTCCTTAAAATTTTGTGCTTTTCTTTTAATAATTTGAGGCCATGCCTTAGGCACACAAAAGTCCAGAATCCATGTATCTTCCTAAAAAATTATTCATTTTATTATTGTGTAATGCTTCTTTTGTTACTAATAATGCTTTTTCCTTATCTTCTGTGTTAATCTACCTATAACAGATTTCTAAAATCAATATTTTCCTGGCATTTCCTGGCATATTTTTGTCTTATCCATTTATTTTGAACATTTTTGAATCCTTATTTTTAAGGTGTTTCTTCTAACAATATATAACTGGATTTTCTTCTTAACCAATCTGATGTTCATATTTTAAATTAGTTTGTTTCATTTATATTTATTATGTTATAGATACATTTAATATGATTGCTAGTATCCTTTGATTTATTTCCACCAGTTTATTTTTGCTTTATTTATGCTATGCTTTTCTTTCTCATATTAATTTTTATCAGAATATAGTATGCTATGCTTTTCATTCCTTATTTTTCTTTTTTCCTACTCCCCATTGTTTTAATTAAGTTTCATTATCCCTGCTTTCCCATACTGCTTATCTGGGAAGTGGTTACCCTTAACATTCTAAAGCATAACTAACTAGACAAGATGTAAAATTATTCAATATTTCTGTCTGCCTCCAAAATGGCACCAGAGTTTTAAAAAATATTTAGGTTTTTAACTCCCATCTTTGATACTGTTTATATTCAGTGTTTTAGTGTTATCCTGCTTTTATAAACTTCAAACATTTGCTCACATTATTGTTTCTTTCATCTTATTTTGCTCTTCTGAGTTCATTTCTTTTATTTGTGAACTATTCCTTTTAGTAGATCTCGGAGATAGTATCTTGGGGATAAATGCCCTAAACCCTGCTTCAAAATGCCTTTATTTTGTGTTCAATTTTGAGCACAACTTTAGCAGATTTTAGGTTGAGCTTTCCTGGTAGCTCAGTGGTAAAGCATCTGCCTTTCAATGCAGGAGATGTGGGTTCCCTGGGTTGGGAAGATCCCCTGGAGGAGGGCATGGCACCCACTCCAGTATTCTTGCCTGGAGAACCCCATGGGCAGAGGAGCCTGGTGGGCTACAGTCCATGGGGTTATAAAGAGCCAGACATGACTTTGCAACTGAGCATGCATGCAGGATTTTATGTTACGCAAAATTTTAGATTCATGGTTATTTTCTTTCTGTAATTAACATTTTGCTACTGAGAAAACTAATTGTCATGTCTTAAAAGTAACTGTCATTTCTTTCTGATCACTTTCAATGTTTTTTTCTGTCTTCGGTAGCCTGAAGTTTCATTATGATTTGTTTACGCACGAATATTTTTTTTTTATTCTGCTCAAGGCTTTCTAAATTGTGCTTCCTAAACCTGAACAATTTATATCTTCCAACAGTTTTAGAGATTTTTCTATTTTCTCTTGATATTGCTTACACCCCACCCACCCCCATTACTTCAATTATTTCCTCAAGTATTTTAAGAAGAAGAACTAAAGCACCTCTTGATGAAGGTGAAAGAGGAGAGTGAAAAAGCTAGGTTAAAACTCAACACTCAAAAAATGAAGATCAGGGCCTCTGGGCCCATTACTTCATGGCAAATAGATGGGGAAAAAATGGAAACAGTGTCAGACTTTATTTTCTTGGGCTCCAAAATCATTACAGACAGTGACTGCAACCATAAAATTAAAAGATGCTTGCTCCTTGAAAGAAAAGCTATGACAAATTTAGACAGTGTTTTAAAAAGCAGAAATATAACTTTCTTGACAAAGGTTCATCTAGTCCAACCTGTGTTTTTTCCAGTAGTCATGTATGAATGTAAAATTTGGACCATAAAGAAAGCTGAGCACCAAAGAATTGATGCTTTTGGACTGTAGTGCTCGAGAGGACTCTTGAGAGTCCCTTTGACAGCAAGAAGATCAAACCAGTTAATCTGAAAGGAAATCAACCCTGAATATTCATTGAAAGGGCTGATGCTGAAGCTGAAGCTCCAGTACTTTGGCCACCTGATGTGAAGAGCTGACTCATTGGAAAAGACCCTGATGCTGGGAAAGACTGAGGGCAGGAGGAGAAGGGGGCAATAGAGGATGAGATGGTTGGACGGCATTATTGACTCAATGGACATGAGTCAGAGCAAAATCCAGGAAATAGTAGAGAACAGGGATGTCTGGTGTGCTGTAGTCCATGGGGTTACAAAGGGTCAGACATGACTAACTGAACAACACAACAAAATATTTTAAAAATATATGGTAACCTTCTCTTTGCATCATCCATATTTCTCAACCTCTTGTAATATCTTACATTTCTTTACTGTTCTGTATTACATTATAGCCAGTTTCCTCAGATTTAACTTGAAGTTCCTGTAAACATCTCCTCAAGAATATTTATTCTTTTAAGACTATTCATGTAGGTTTTTATTCCAATGTCTTTAATTTTTTTCTATTCTATGTGCTTCTCTCTCAAATGTATAGTTTTTGTAGTGTTTTATTTTAAATATTGACATTTAAGTCTTTCTTTGAAAGATCTATAATTGTTGTCGTTTAGTCGCTAAGCTATGTCCAGCTCTTTGCGACCCCATGGGCTGAAGCGTGCCAGTCTCCTTTGTCCTTCACTATCTCCCAGAGCTTGCTTTGTTGGCAAAATGATGTCTCTGCTTTTAGGTTTGTCATAGCTTTCCTTCCAAGAGCAAGGTTCTTTTAATTTTATGCCTGCAGTCATTGTCTGCAGCGGCTTTTGAGCGCAAGAAAAGAAAATCTGTCACTGTTTCCATTTTTTCCCCATCTATTTGACACGAAGGGCTGGGACCAGATGCCATGATCCTAGTTTTTTAAAAGTTGAGTTTTAAGCCAGCTTTTTCACCCTCCTGTCTGACCCTCATCAAGAGGCTCTTTAGTTCCTCTTCACTTTGTGCTATTAAAGTGGTATCATCTGCATATCTGAGGTTGTTGATATTTCTCTTGGCGTCTTGATTCCAGCTTGTGATTCATCCATCCTGGCATTTCCCATGATGTACTCTGCATATAAATTAAATAAGCAGGGAGACAATAATAAAAATCCTTTCCCAATTTTGAACCAGTCAGTTATTCTATGTCCAGTTCTAATTGTTGCTTATTGACCTGCACACAGGTTTCTCAGGAGACAGGTAAGGTGGTCTGGTACTCCCATCTCTTTAAGAATTTCCGACATTTTGTTGTGATCCACACAGTCAAAGGCTTTCATGCAGTCAATGAAGCAGGAGTAGATGTTTTTCTGGAACTCCTTTGCTTTTTCCAAGATCCAGCAAATTTTGGCAATTTGATCTCTGGTTCCTCTGCCTCTTCAAAACCCAACTTGTACATCTGGAAGTTCTTGGTTCACATACTGCTGAAGGCTATCTTGAAGGATTTTGAGCATAACCTTGCTAGCCAGTGAAATCAGTTTTGTTGGCTGAATTTTGCTTATGGTAGATTAATTCATGTGTTCTGTGATTCTGGATTGTGAGTTCACACTTGGCATGGCTTTATTTGTGGAAATCTTATGGAGGGTTTGTGCTTTTTGTATTTCCTTCTACCAATCCATTTATTAAAAAGTATTGAATATTTCTAATCGAGTTTTTGCCTTGCAAGTTTTGAGATTAAGTAGTAAAATTTAAACTGAATCCTATGTGAGTGAAGGCCCATGATAGGAGTTCTATGGGGAGGTTATTTTCTCTCATATCCTGAGCCTAGGTTGAGAAGCAAACTTCCTTGTCCTCCTCTCTGATAGAGGATAAACTTTTCTCTCAGTCCATGCTTTCAATGAAGGTGCTGCAGTTTGAGGCCTCAGCTTTACGCAATGGTCTCAGTTCGAACTTTGTGCCTTGCATTCATTCAAACTCTTGTTTTCTACTAATGAACATTAAAATTCAAGCCATTAGTCTTCCTGACTGGGGACTAATTCCTACCCAGTCTGCAGTGTAAGCACTCACATTATCATCTGGATTTCAGCACTTTTTTTCTAGGCTCTTGGGGATCCTTCTTACGGACTCTGCAGCACATTGAGAAGAAAATATTTTACATATTATTGGGTTTTTCTAGATGTGTTTAGTAACAATTTTGTGGGTTAACCTATATTATTAATGTGAATGTAAGTTATTCTTTCATGATTTATTTTTTCTTTATGTATGCTATATAGTGATATTTTTTAGCCAAAGAGTTTTTAGTCAATATTCAATTCATTCATATTTGTTATTGGAAGCTAATTCTGTTATTTCTTTTGTATTTTATTGTTCAACAATAATTTACCTTCCATTTAATAATTTTTCAATTCCTTTAAAAATATACAAGTTATATTTTATTTTTACCTTCTTCAGTGTTTTTAAAGGTCTATATATGTCTTTATATTTATAGAAACACTTAATATTTAAAACTTTTTAAAACTAATTTCAACTATTTTAAGCCAATTTCAGTATTTGTAAGGTAAGCATTAAAAGAAACAAAAAGCTTCTGAACCCCTCCTATGTGAACAAGGAATTTCATATAGCTTTTCTCCCCCGCCTAACATTCCCCTTCTTCTTGATCTTAATACAATTTGAGCTATTAGATTTAGGTTTTTGTAACCTGAATTTTGACAACATTCTGTATTGAGACTACTTTTGACATTTTAATTAAATTTAAAAGTGGTTTGCAAACATTTAGACTTCTATTTTTAATTGATTTTATGTCTGCCACCAAATCTCATCTCTGTCGTTTGAAATATATTTTCAAGTAACTTTTTTTCCAAACTGCTGCAAATTTTCTGAGATTTTAAAATGTAACTGAAAATTTCTGTTGCTCTCAGTCTGCTGGAAATATATTATCTGTGTCACAAATTTTTCACTTCTCAAAGTCTACAGCTCTGGCTCCATTTTCTTTTGGAATTCGGTGTTATGAAGTTAATGACATTTATTCCAACTATAGGCAATTTACTCTCTTTTTCTATGTGTGTGTTTGTGTGCGTCCTCGGGTAGATGTAAGATTTCTTTAAAATATCCATACAGTTCAAAAACATCACTGAGATGTGAGTATCAGGTCTTTATTCAGCTAAGAAAAGTTTTGTTTTTTTATAGCCTTGCAATTACTTTGATGACATTTGTACTGCTATTTCTTTTAGGAACTCTAAACTCTTTTAGGAATGCTCCTGGGGACTCTTTATAGTTCCCATTCCCTTGCAAGTAAGAACACAATTTTACATATGTTGGTCCTCCATCTTCTGTCTTCCATATGTTTTGTATTCTTTTTCAGTGTTTTTCCTTTTCTGTCCATTTTGCATGCATTCTTGGAAAGATTCCCCAGTTTGTCTTCCATACCACCTATTAAATGCTCAGCAGCAACAAATCTATTCTCTCCTGACACACATGTGTAGAGTTTAATTCTGCCCTGCATTTTTATTTCTTTAAAACCCTATTCTCTCTTTCTCCTTCCTTCTCTCGTTTGGTTGCCCTTTTTTCTTAGTCTGTTTTCTTGTCAGCTTCTTCCTTAGCCATGGAATTTGTCTTCATGCATACCAAGAAGCTTCCTGAAATGTCTCTTGGCTGGGCAGAACATCATGTTTAAAGTGATGCTCCCCTTCTGGGTCTTGGAGGTACCATCCCTGCTCCTTGCCTTGCAGTATTTCCTACAGGTCCCTGGGCTCTCTTGACCCCTTTTCATTCCTCCCTGAGAAGGGAAGACCCATAGTCCTGTTTTATGCTAGGCAGGAGGAGTGGATTGGCCTTGGGCTCTCCTTGTCCTTGCTTGCTTGATGCTTGAATCATCTTTTTAGACCTACATCTAGAGGATGAGCCAGTGTTCAATTGCCAGTTGCCAACAGGCTTCATCTGCCAAACTGAAGTGGCATCTTTGTCTAAATACCATGTTGATTCTCTAGTGTTCTGACCTGATATGTCACAGGAAAAACTACACTCAGAGATGCACTGCTCCCACAATTATTACCATGTCTGCTGCAGCCTCTTGACTTTTCAGCCCCTCTGGAATGCATTGTGTCTCCATCAGCTCATCCGTTTCCACAGTTGTCTTGCTTGTTTTCCCAGTGGTCATGTATGGATGTGAGAGTTGGGCTATAAAGAAAGCTGAGCGCAGAAGAATTGATGTTTTTGAACTGTGGCATTGGAGAAGACTCTTGAGAGTCCCTTGGACTGCAAGGAGGTCCAACCAGTCCATCCTAAAGGAAATAAGTTCTGGGTGTTCATTGGAAGGACTGATGCTGAAGCTGAAACTCCAATACTTTGGCCATCTCATGTGAAAAGTTGACTCATTTGAAAAGACTTTGATGCTGGGAGGGATTGGGGGCAGGAGGAGAAGGGGACAACAGAGGATGAGATGGTTGGATGGCATCACAGACTCAATGGACATGGGTTTGGGTGGACTCTGGATGTTGGTGATGGACAGGGAGGCCTGGCATCCTGCGGTTCATGGGGTCGCAAGGAGTTGGACACGACTGAGAGACTGAACTGAACTGAGCTGAACTTGGTTGTTTTCAGACTCTCTTGGGTATAAGAAGACCTTAGGGAAGGGAGGAAGATGACTCAGGGAAACTGTTCTTCATTTGCTTTGGAGCTGAATCAGTAATGGTAATGGATATTTACTGCATTCTCTGGTTAGTAGAGATCCTGGGTGTCTGAGTCAGATATTGACAGAATAGGAATTACCACGTATCTTCCTACCTATTTCTTTAAAGCAAGTTCTTTCTATAGAAGAGAATTTGGCATATGTCATACATGTGCTTGATAGGTTTTTCTCCACCCAGCTTCATCAGCCTTATAAGGCTTGTCAGTTCCTTCTACATCCTGGCAATTAGGTTGTCTGTCAGTGTTCATTCACCTTGTTACTCTGAGTCTTCATATTTGTCTGTATTTGCTGAGGCATTTTCCAGAGAAATAAGGAGAAACTTTGTTGGAAGCTACTAGCCAGAGGCCATTTTTTACAGAAAGTCCCACAATACATTTCAGTGTCTGTCTTCCCAGGAAGATCCTGAGATCCTTAAAGGGGGGCTTGGGGTCACAGACATCACAGGGTCTCTTGCACCTTGTTGGTCACCAACATGGAATTCCTGCTCAATAAACACTGAAAGTTTTGTTCTTTGCCTATTATCCATTGTTAAAATGCCTTAAGTAACCCACACATGATCCACCTGCTTCTCCAAAAAGAATTGATGAAAATGTGTCTTGTAGCTTAACATTCTACTTAAAAGTAGCTTGGGTCATGGACTGTGTAACAAAACCTTTCATTTGTGCCATTAAGCAATGCGTAGAAAGAAAACAATGGGATAAAGGAGCAACTTAAGATCTCATGTACAAGACATCCATACGATCATTCTCAAACTGCTGTGAAAGAAGGCTAAACGCCGAAGAATTGATCCTTTTGAACTGTGGTGTTGGAGAAGACTCTTGAGAGTCCCTTGGACTGCAAGGAGATCCAACCAGTCCATTCTGAAGGAGATCAGCCCTGGGATTTCTTTGGAAGGAATGATGCTAAAGCTGAAACTCCAGTACTTTGGCCACCTCATGCGAAGATTTGACTCATTGGAAAGACTCTGATGCTGGGAGGGATTTGGGGCAGGAGGAGAAGGGGACGCCAGAGGATGAGATGGCTGGATGGCATCACTAACTCAATGGATGTGAGTCTGAGTGAACTCCAGGAGTTGGTGATGGACAGGGAGGCCTGGCATGCTGCGATTCATGGGGTCACAAAGAGTTGGACACGACTGAGTGACTGAACTGAACTGATGCTCCCACTACTAAGTAGAATGAAGAAACCAGGCTAAAACTACAACAAAAGGGATACAGGTTGGAGGTGAGCAGGAACTTTCTAGTAGAGTAGCTTCATAATGTATAGAAGGGAAGTTGGGCAGTTGCTTTCACTAGAAATGATTTTCAATCTTTTAGACACAAAGCTGTTTAGAGGTGGGGGTGACCTAGTTAGCTGCCCCCAAACCTTCCAACCAGAAGGGCCTCTGAGTCCTAGAAAAAGGGTCAAGTCACTCTTGGGTGCCTGAGAGTGCTCAGCTGCTGGCTTAGAGGCAAACATCTGTCACTTTGAAGGAGTGATTTAGTGATATCAAATAGAGGGGTGATTAATCAAGAAAACAAGTGAGCATTTGACATCAGAGAGAGAGAGAAAAAAAAAAAGAAAAAACAGCCTGGGAGATGCTTTGGGGAAAATGGGCACCCAGGCTTGGAATCCCAACCAATGGTGCTTTCAGGGATATTTACAGAGCATAACATGTTGCGAGAGAGATCAATCTGCTGAACGGCTAAATTAATATTTAATTTGCTCAGGAAAAGTCAATCCCCTGGGCTATTAGGGAAATTAGCAAAAGCCCTAAACTGAAGCTGTTTTTATCTGAGCCACCAGCGTGTTCTAAAAGTCATCAGTGTCATTCCCTCATACCCTTGTGAACTGATGTGTCCATCCCCACCCCACTCCAATTCTCTCCTCTCACCCCTCTTACTTTTCCTCTGCCTCCTTCTCTTCTTGTCATAGAACCCTTCCTTTAAACAAAACCTGATATAGATGACCAGTAAAACAAAAGGCTGTCTGAACAGAGGTGAGGTCTGAAGCCCTATCCTCTGACTGTTCCTGTACTTCCCCACCTGCATGTCCCCTGAGAGATCCTTGGAGCACAGCTTGCAACTCCTAGACAGTGGCCCCCGAGCCTCTCTAAGCAGCAGAACCCATCAAGGTGTGGACTGTAAAAAACATCTGTGGCCCTACTCATCCCTACCGATTTATGATCCTCAGGGTGAGCTGCAGGGGCCAGAAGATATTAGGTTGGTGATCCTTGTGATCCTGGCACAGGTTCAGAGTGCCTGGCATAGTTCTTGGCATTCCTGCACTTGTGATGTCCCAGGGTCCTCCCAGGAGGGAGGTTTGCAGTTGGATAATGCCTTCAGTCAGGTCTGGAAGAGCCACTCTGTACCCACACAAGGAGATGTAGCACAAGATTGTGAGTGAGAGAGACAGTTAGGGGACATTAAGGCTTCCTGAGAGAGGTGGGCTTTGGGAAGAAGTTGAAGGCAGGAAATATATTTCAGTTTGCACAAAAACATCTGATACAATGCCTGTATGCAGCAGGTGCTCAATAAACACCTGTTCTCACTATCCACCATCATCCTTTAGCTGGTACCTTGCTGACTGTCCAATCCTTCCCGTTACCTGACACCTTTTTCCTCTTTATGGTCATCCTTCTCCACTACTCCATAAGCTCTCTCAGAGCAGTGCCTGTGTCTGCATCCCTACAGCCTTGAGCAGGCCTGCCTGGCTAGTAGTTATTACCCAATAAATTTCCCTGGAGTAAGTGGGTGAGTGCATGCTAGCCAGATGCAAGGGAAGGAAAGCCTGGGCTGTGTTTAGGGGATCAAGCTGGTTGAACAGCCCGGCCCACAGGGAGGCTGGTGTAGTCTGGGCTGAGACGGCAGGTTCCAGGGAGCTTGTGGAGGAGTCTGGATGCCAGCCCAAAGTGGTCCGTCTTTCTTTAGCAGACAATGAGGAGCCATTAGGTTTCTGTACTGAGAAGAGATAAGATCAAGCTTGGCTGGAGGAGGACTGGTTTGGCAGCAGAAGGATTGGGGAAGGGAGGGGTTGGAAGCTGGGTGGCCAAGGCATTGGGCTGGCACTAGCACAGGCTCATGGGCTTGGGACCAGGGAGCAAGCTGTGGCAGAGGGGACTCTGCCGGATATGTCTCTCCTAAGACTGTGATGTAACAAAGGACAGAAAGGAGTCTGAGACTCATCTATCTGTTTATCCATAGGGGGAGGGCTGGAGGCAGAAGAGTCGGTGAAGCTGCTGAGAAACTCAGCAAGCAGAGGTTCTAAGGATGGAGCCTGGTCAGGGGAACCTCCTTGACAGCTGAAAAGGGAACAGTAAGAAGTGCTAAGCAGGTAGGAGGAAAGTGGGCACTGTGGAAACTGAGGCAAGAGCTCCGGGAGAACTGGTCCCTAATGTCAGGAGTGCTGAGGGCCTAGGAGGACTACAAGTAATGGGAGCACGTTCTTCCTGGGCCGATGGCTTCAGAGTCATTGGGATGTACTTGGTGCAGTGTGATGGGGCAGAGGGCAGCTGGCACGGTGTTGAGGAGGAGGAGGGAGTGAAGGCCGATGCCGAGGCAGCTGGGATGGAGGGTAGTGGAGAGGGAGGTAGCCTGAGTCAGAGAGGGGAAGCAAAACAATGTCAGAATGGAGATAGGAGTCTGGCTAGGACTGAATAGGGGCAGTCCCAAGCAGAGGAGAGACTAAATATTTCAGGGTGAGAACTTGATTTGGCAACGCTGTAAGAGGAGAACAGGGAGCACGGAAGAGGCCATCACATGTGCCCACTGTCAAGTCATTGACAAATCTGGGAAGGCTTGGTGGGAAAGAGGTGACTGTTGGGGGGAGGGGTGACCTAACAGGTCGTCCCTTATCCTAAAGGAGGAGACCATCATCAGGTTTGGAGAGGGGGAGGTACAGTGAGGACACTTCTCCAGCATAGTGTTACAGCCTCAGGGCAGGTCCTTGATCTTAAACCATCCGGCTAAAGAAAGCAGAGCTGGGGAAGCTGGGCTAGGGAGAATCACTCCTGTCTCCAATGCCCTGTCCCCCTCTGCAGTCCTTCTAGTCCTGCCCCCACAGTACGGGTGCCTTCCCCTGCCCACTACCTTGCAGAGCTCTCCACTGTCCCTATTGCATTACGCCCCTCTAGGGGGTTATGTGACCACTGGTCATTACCACCTGACCTGTTTTCTGGGATTGGGGTCCTCAGCAGATGTTCACAAAACACGTGGGGAAGTGAGAAGTCAGGGACTTCTTGGGGAGGAGAGCAGCAGGGAGCTGGATAGGAAGCATATCCCTTGCTCTGCACACTGGGCTGATGCCCCCAGATTCTCTGAACCTCATTCATTCAGTCAGCAGATGCATGCCATGACCTTCGGCGGGCCAGGCACTGTTCTAGGCACTGGCCATTCCGCAGTGAACAAAGCACACACGAATCCCAAGAATGAAGACCTCATTTTAGTAAGGAGAGACCCACAATAAACAGGATAAGTGTAAAACCACATGTTAGGTGAAGTGCTATGGACAGGAGGAATAAGGTGTGCCATCGGGCTTGCACTAAACAGGGTAGTCAGTGTAGTCTTGCTGAGAAGATGAAAGAAGAAAAATTTGATTATTTAAAGCTCACCTAAAGCTGGTGGGCTGTAAAGGGAAGGGCCTGAGTCCGTTCCTTCCCTTGGCCCCCTAAATCAGGGCGTGGAGAGCTACGGCCGGCCGGTGCGGTTCTCCGAGAGCACCACCAGGTGGAGCCCCGACCCCTCCTAGCGCCTTCCGAGCCCTCCCGCACAGCCTTGCAAGCAAAAGTTTTTCTTAAACTAACAATGCCAGTGTAAGGAGGTGCTCGCGCCTGATTGGATGGGGGAATTTTGCAGGTTTGATTCCTTGATTGGACAGGAGGTGTTAGGGGTGGGGAGAGAGCTGATGGTGGGGGATCCCGCTCCCTCCCGCGTCAGTCTGGCCGGCTCCGTCCTCTCGTAGGCTCGGATGTAGCTCGCAATGTGACACCAGGACGCACACGCACTCGCGCGCTCTACCCGGCTCGCACTCCCTCGCCCTCTCTCTCTTACACACAGGCACGCACACACCCACCTCTCCCATAAACACACACACACACATGCACACCCACAACCACGCGCGCCCGCACCGCCCCACGCGCGCACACTCCCGCCCACGCCCACGCCGCGCTCCGGGGAGTCCGGTCCCGGCCCGAGCGCGAAAGGATACGGAGAAGCCACCGGCGGGGAGCGCAGCGGCGCCCCGGGACGCGGCGCCCTCCCCGCGCGGCCGCCTCGGCTCGGGCTCGGCCTGGGGGCCGCCGGCCGGCGATGGCCCTGGATTTCCTGCTGCTGCTCCTCCTGGCATCCGCAGTGGCCGCAATGGAAGGTAACGTAGCCTCCGCGCAGCAAGTTGGCGGCTGTATCCCCAGGGCTTCTCTGGCTGCTACGTGTCACCCTCATCCCGAGACCCGAGGGCCAGGTTGTGGGAGAGCGTCGGCCACCACTGAGCGCGGGGCTGGGGCGGCACCCACCCGCGC
>NW_011494956.1:16557996-16558328 GCF_000754665.1 Bison bison bison | reverse complement strand
CCGATCTGCGTTGGGGAAGAAGGGGCGCCTCTGGCCGTCCGGCCGCTGGAGTGCGGGCGTCTGTCCGCTCCCTTCCTATCCCGGGCACCGATGCCCTTAGGCGGCCGCGCGCCACCTCTCCTTTTCCCCCGCTCCGGGTCCGCAGGCTCCGGGACTCGGCTCGGCAGGCTGGCGCTGCACGCGGGGACCGAAGAGGCTCTGCCCCGGTACCCTGCAAGTGGCTGCCGAATGAGAGGGGCTGAGTTAGATGGCCCGACTCTCGGGGGACAGCTTGGTGGTCCGGGAGCCTGCAGGCTGCCTTCTTCCCGAATCCGTCGGGGAGAAGTGGACAC
>NW_011494956.1:16535213-16557818 GCF_000754665.1 Bison bison bison | reverse complement strand
AGGGTGGGGTAGGGTGGGTGATTGGTCCTGCCTAACCTCGCCCAGTCTCCCTTTAGGCTGGGAAAGGTAGCCTATGCGCAGCATTGCTCTCCCCGCTACTTCAGCCTTGACTGTACCTCCGCCGTCGCCGCGGCGGGGAAAGCGCGCTCGGCGGGCACCGCGCCTGGCGCAGCAGGGAGCTCCGCGCTCGGCGGCGCCCGCGAATCCCTGTGGGAAATCCCTGCCCCACTCCCGCCTCCCGCCACCCGCCCTCTTCTCCCGCCCCATTCCTCGCAGCTGAGCGGCGGTCGCACCCCGCTCCGGAAACACAGCCCGGCCTGGAGCGGAGTTTAGTGCCGGGATGAAAGCAACTCTGGGGGAAATGCGCACCTCAGCCCCGCTTGCTGTCCCTGTGTCCGAAGCGGGTGAAACTCCTTCGAAGGAGTTTCGCGCGCGGCCCCCGGCGCCGGCGCCAGCTTCAGGGCTGGGAGCTCGCTCCGCTGGGCTGCCCGGGTCCTTGTTCTGCTGCTACTGGTTGCCTAGCGGAACCCTCCATCCGCCCCACAGCCCCGTGGTTCAGCGCCCCGACCCCTCCGGAAAGCGCTGCCCTTCTCCAGGCGAAACTGGGGCCTTTTGGCCCCGGGCGGGGATAGGATTCCCCGGCCTGGTGGTGAAGACCACCATATCCACGTTCGTTCTGGTGGCGGCGCGGGGGTGCGGCGATTAACGCCTAGAAAGCTCGCTCTTGCTTTTCTGAAGGTGGTTTTTTGTCTGCCCTGCGCGTGCCGCTGCCCTTTCCGGCTGCTGGGTCTTTGTGCTTGTGGGTTGCTTTTGGGGTCGTGCAGGGACTGGAGCATTGTGGGGCGCAATCAACGCCCCGCGCAAGGGCTGCTCTGGTTTGGCTTCTTGAGGGACAAGCGCGGGAGCGGCTGAATTAGGGCCGGGTGGGCAAGGCACACTTCCAAAGCGGTCAGGACGACCTGGGAGAGCGGGCATTTGCAATGGTCGAGGGCACACTGGACTTTCTAGCGCTGGGGCGGCGCATCCTGCCCGCCTTTCTTGGCGTCCGCTGAAGGGTCAGCGGCTCGGCTCGGAGAGCAGATAGGTGCCCACTTTAGGAATCTGGTTTCAGGGTTGGGTTTCCACGTTGAAGGAGGGCACTTACAATTTTGTATTCGAGCGAAATTGGGGAGCAAATGTATGGGAAGTCCCCAGGCGTCTGGCGGCGTGCTAGTTCCGCCCTAGACCCTCTCTTGACCTGTCTGTTGAACTGGAGCGGCCCAAAGGAGGGTGCTGTGGTGCTGGTACCCAGCCCCGTGTACCCATCCGGTCACCCGTGGGTTCTGGAGCGACCCAGAGGGTGGGGCCTGTGGCCTTTCTCTGTGCGCAGCCCAGAAACTTTACCTTTAGCCTAGCCAGAAGAGCCTGGCTTTCTGGGCTGAACGTCTCTCTGGTAAGGGTTAAAAGAAACACCACATTCAGCAGAATATTAAAGCAGCCCCGGCCTCCTGCTCAGTGCACAGAGATAGTACACACCATTCACTCCTGCCTCTCCCGCGTAAGCACAGGCAGGCTCATTTTCTCCTCTGCATACGCGGAGGTGCCTTCCCGCCTGCCTGGCTGGGCTGGGGCCAGAGTCATTCGTTTGTGATGAGTGAGGAATAATTATCAGAAAAGTGGATCAATGAGCTGCCTAGACAGATCGCAGATCCCTCTCAAACTGCCGTGGCCAGGGGGCGCCCCTCTTGGCGGATTTGGCCACTTCTGTGTCCGCCTGTGGTTTTTCTGTCCTGGGTCTCTGATGGAATTTCAGTGGGGCCTTGTCACCCATGGCAAGCAGCTCCAAGACCAGGCAGGTCCTCAGCACAGGCCAGGGCCAGACCAAAGCTTTAGCAGAAACCGTGGGCCAGGTGGGGACACTTAGCCAGAAGCAGGCAGTGTCCTATGAGGCCCTCTGCCTCGATGGAAGGAAGAGGGAGCTGGCTAATCCGCAGAGAGGGGTAGGCCCACGCTGAGGGACACCGCTCCTGCTCTCTGCCCTCTCCTCCCACTTACATCTAGCCCTTGGCTCTGCTCTGGAGACAGAGGGCCTGCAGGGCAAAGGCTTTCTAAATTTATTTTCAGAGAGGAGCAGGCAGGCTTGGGGTGGGGGTGGGGGTGCAGGGATGCTGACGTACCCTGGACTTCTGGACAGAGAACCAGGCCTCTTTTCTCTGTTTCTAGAAAAACAGCTGCCTCTTGAAGCTCATGTCTTTTCACATTGGATCTGAGCGCTTGTCGATGGGCTGCTGGTGTCTGCAGGCTGCATTCTCTGAGCTGCCCTTTGGCCCATGCCCTTCATGATGGAGTCTGGAGACCCGGGCTTCTGTGGTGTCGGGCTGGAAGCAGACACTTTCCCGCGGAGTAGAGTATTCCAGAGCTAAGCGTGGTGGCCCTTCTGGAGGCAGTGCTCTGGAATCATTGACAGCCTGTAGCCTCCTCCTAGCCCCAGCACCAGTGTCTATGAATGACCATAACAAATTCAGGTGGTCTCTGGTTGCCACGCTGGCTGGCCAGCCAGAGCACTCCCAGGAGAACCTGCTCTTTGGTGTGGCCCAGAGTGAAATCCTGGACTTGCCACCCTTGAGTGTGCACATGTTTGATTTGGTGGTAGATTTCTCAGGACTTAGCAAATAGTGGATTCTCCGGAGGAATCTCTGGTGCATGAACACACATGCCACACCTTGAAATGCAAGGGCCCTAAGTTCACCATCCACAGTTAAGTCTATCACAGGTTGGTGGCGAAAACCCCCAAGCTCAGTCTGGATGCCTACAACAGGCTACCAGGTCAGGCAGCAATTGACTGTTTCTGCATTTTCAGTTAATGTTTCTTTGTTATGTGTGCCTCTGATTTGGGTATCCTGAGCCAGCAAGTGGTAGCAGGCACCGAAGTTTTAATCTGGAGGGAAAAGTAAATTTGAGAGAGTCCTATCCGTTAGCTGACTTTATTTTCTGTGCATTATAAAATGGTTGCCATTTACTCCGTGTTTGTAGAGGGACACCCGAAGCCATTGAGTGGAATGCTGGTGAGATAGGGTAACTCAGCCTTGGGCTATTTCTCGAGAAGAGTCTTGGCAGTGTAGACAGCTTCAGGGGTCGGGCCCAGCCCTGGCCAGTCCCAAACCTTCTGGCTTGGCAGAGCAGAGCTGCCAGTAGCTGGTGATGCTCACCCTCTGCAGCCTAGGAAGTCAGACAGGTAACACACACATTATGAGGATATCCCTGAACTGGTTTAAAAATAAAGATGCTGTTAAAGTCAAAGATACATTCATATTATTAAACTAAAACAGTCATCTTAGTTAATCCTCAAGAGTTCTTAGAAACCCTATGGTTTTGAGTGTAGGGTTTCCAGTGTGGGCAAAGGGCAGAGGCAGTTTTGGAAGCAACAGAGGGGAATGTCATTTCAGGCAGGGTTTTTGGCTTGAGGCAGCTTCATGCCACCTGGGCAATTTGCTGTAGACTCTTGGGCTCTTTCTGCCAAAGTTCAGCAGGTCTGGATAGATTCTGAAAGACTGTATTCTGGCCTCCCGAAAGATCCTGCTGAAGATCCTGCATCCTGGAAACTCTGCCCAGGGGAATTTCTCTAAAATAGCTGCAGTAACAAATCCTGGGCAGGTCTTGCTCCACTTTGCCCTTGCTGAACAGCCTGGGCATCTTCATTTTTATCAATTATAAAGGTCCCCAGTGATGCAGATTCAGACAGCCTGGCACTGGTATATTTGGAAACTGCTGATAATAGCTCACACTTAATGCTCAGTGTTATTCTAGGTACTTTATGTAAATTAATTTGCTTAGTTCTTAGACAACCCTGTTGGATTGGTATTATTATCGACCTTCCTCTCCCATTTTTCAGATGAGAAGATTGAGGTACAGGGTGGTTCAATGATTTGATAAGGTCACAAAACTGGTAAGAGGTTTGCATTTGAACCCAGGCAGTCAGTGTTCTTAACCATTCCACCTCACTTCACCACTTTTGTGAACTTTGCAAGAAGAAAGGTTCAGATCTGCCTGAATTCACGGACCGGAAAAATTCTAGTGCTGATTCAGCCTCTGGTCACTGGGTACTCTGTTGATTACTGGGGACTCCATGTTTCGATGGTCATGGGAGAAGAGATGAGTGAACTGTTCAGACGGTCTCAATGCTTCAGCTGGAGCAGGTTTCCTGCCCCTCTTTTCCCACGATCCACCTACCCCACCCTGCACACGTGCAGATGCAGAGCTGGGGACCCTCACCGTGGCATGGCTTCTGATAAGGAATTTAGTAGCAGGACTGGGAGCATCTCTGTTCCTCCTCTTGCCCTGGTCAGCTCTCCCAAGGAAGAAACGATTGCAGACAAAGGCCCCTAAAGGAGATGGGCCTGGGCTCCCTAGGCATCTTAGGGGCAATGGAGGGAGCACACTGGACCCTTACCTGTCTTATCCCCTCCCCCAGTCTTCTAGAGCACATCCCTACACCTGGATTCTAGGAGTCCGCATTCCTTGAAGAGCTCCCTTTATGTCTCCCTCTTCTGCGTTAGCCACTAAAGCAACCTGAATATTTCTGTTAGATTTCCATGTCTCCAAAGGTGGTGCAGAAACAGAGCATCGGATGCCTGCCCTTCTGAGGAAATTACTATAATAATAAAGTAACACCCTGGGAGAGAGTCCATATTTCAAAGTACAATTTTGCTGAGAAATTTCTCAGTCCCTTCTGTAGATTCTGTTTAAATTGCAGTGATAAATCAGGGCCCACAGGTGTGTGTTTGTGCTCAGAGGGGGGGCATTGAGTGACCAGGTCAAGGCCACCTGCTCCATCAAAGGCCCCTGACGCCTGACATCTGAGTTGCCTCACTAACTTTTGTTGATGATTCTTCTGGGGGTTAGAGAGATGGGAACATGCTGTGCTTGGGGCCCTGGACGATGGTGGACTTAGTTCTTCTTTGCTAATGGAAACCTGCTTTCCATCTGACCTAAGACACAAGAAGCAACTGGATGTCTAGTTCACTCTCTCCCTCTCTGTGTCCCAGTTTTCTCATTATTGAAAGACTAGAGGAAGGGCCATCATGATGGAGAGGATAGAAAGGGCTTGGGGTGGGGGCAAACCCCAGGGTAGAAGCAGTGGTAGAATTAGGAGCTTTGGGATGACAGTAGTAGGTAATGTGAAGTCTGGGGCATGGTGACCCCCTGACTAGTTGTGGGTGGGGTGTGGATCCTTATAGACTGGTGGGGGTTCTGCAACAGCAGCTCAAAGATGAGTGAGGGTGAGCTTGGTTGACATCAGGAAGGGCTGGAGCCTGGTGCCTCCACAAGGAGACGTTGCTCCTGGGACTTCCTGTTGGCCTGGCCCAGCACTGGGACCACAGTCTCCACTGGTCCCATATAACATCATCTGCCAGGTGCCTCTAAGTGAAATTTGGCTTTACATTTGCCACTAGCTTTGTGAAAGAGAAGGTGTCATTTCCACAGCCTCAGAAGAGTGTCTTACTCAACTCGCTCTCTTGATCCCTGGACAGCATGGAGTATTTATTACTCAGCCTCAGAGCTGAAAATCTGGGGCCCTTCGCTATATCGTAGCGACCCCCATAATGGAGTCTTCAAGATCCTCAGCTACTAGAGACATTGAAGACATGGTGAAAAAGGCCCTCTCACTCTCTCCCCAGCAGAGGTGTTCCTCCAGGGCAGGGAAGCCCCAGCGCCCACAGATAACACAATTAGCAGCTGCTGAAGGTTCCCAGAGTTCTCAGTAGCAGAGCTGGGCCAACGTGGAAACATATAGGAAATTTCCCGAGAATTACCAGAGCTCATTTCTGCCCACAGGTTGCACCTGAGGCCCTAGTCTCTCCTTTCACTCCACCTGCTTTCTAGCAGCAAGTGACCAAATGAGTGGTTTGAATTTAACCTCCTTGCCCTGCTTCTCTATCCCCCCCACCCCGTGGAGGTGATAATGAGCAGAGAAATGGGCAGAGGCAGGTAGCCAGAAGGGGAGGGGCAAGTGAGGGAGCAGGGGGCCCCAGGCCTAGCCTAGTGCTCGTGTCTGAGGTCCCTGGGACTGATCCAGGGGCTGCTGCAGCATGTGGGAGCCCACAGGGCTTGTTCCCAGGGCCCTGGATGTTGGGAGTGGGACTGGAGGCAGATTTTAGGGACGGGAAGAGACTTTCTAGAAATCCTACAGCCTGACAGCACTAGAGCCAGGACTGGACTAAGCTTTTGTTTTTCCATTTATCATGTGCTGATTGATCCCATACTCTTAATATCCAAGCATCTGTTGTCCCTTTTTACAGGTGAGGAAGCCGAGGCTTTGAGAGGTTAAGTTACATAAGAACTAAGATTCAAACTGAAGTTTTAACAAGTTGAAGTTGGACAGCCCTTCAGGCCACTGCCTCCAAGTTCAGTGCGTTTTCCACTGAACATTGCTTACTCATATATGAAAGCAGGGAGCACGTATTAAGCACCAGCTGTTTATTCACTCTCCTGCCAGGTGCTGTCCAAAGTACCGGAGAGTATCCTGATCCCTGCGGCCAGGCTTTCTTCTTGCTCTCTGGTCCTGCCTGACCTGTGCTCCAGCTAGAGGAAAACCGTTTCCCATCTCGGTTTGCATTTTCCTGTTTGTACATGGCCTTTTCCATGTTCTCCCACCAGTCAGACCCCTGCTGTGGTCATTAGTGGTCTTCTCTTTGCCGCGTATCCGTCTGGCTCACGTCTTTGATGTGCTGCTCAGATGGTGGCTGCTTGGCATCTGTGCCGGGCTGTGGTGGTGGGGGTGTGTGGGGGGACTGGGTTGCTGTGGGCCTCCTGGAGCTCCCGCCACAGGCCTGCCTTCTAGACGGAGGGCCAGCTGCCCTTGTTCTCCTTTGGGAGCCGCCCCAGTTTCTGCCCTGTGCACCCCACTCTGCTTGGGGCCGTGTTACTTCCAGAGCTCTGGCGGCTCCTGCCCATCTGGACAGGTGCAGACTCACATCAGGGGAGGACACGGGGTTAGCATCAGGTTTGAGCATAGACGGATGTGTAGGAGGAGGGGGGAGAGAAACCCCTGAGCGTCCTAGTCTCACTGGGCCGTGCTCCGTCCCCCCGGGGCCGCGCCTGTGGACAGGGCTGAGCAGAAGGACTGGGAATAATAGCAGGCAGCTTCATCGACAGGGGTGACAGAGAAAATGCCTTATCTGTGAGAGGCAGCTGGGCCCTGCAGTTAATTGTTCTGTTGTTTTCCTCTCGCTATTTTTCCAGCACATCAAGGTGGGACCTTTGCCCTTGGCTTTCTCATTGATGCTGAAGCTTGAGCCGGGTGGTGAGCTTGGAAGAGTGAAAACGAGGGGAGGAACCTCTCTGGGAGGGGCTGGAGGGTGGCCCATCCAGGGATGCTCTCAGCCCTTTGGCAGTGCATTCAAGTGGTCTGGATGAACTGGGGGTGAGGGGGCAGGCTGTAAGCTTCAGGGTGAGGAAGAGGGTCTTAGTATCAGAACATTCACTGAGTTGTGGGCAGGCACCCAGTGGCCCATGTTGGGCACTTTCAGACCATACTTTGGGTGTCAGACCACATACCATGCTGTTTGGGTTTATCCTGGCTGGGATATGCGTGAGTCTCTTCCAGCACCTTCATGATGTGAGACCTTTTACAATCTGGGTCCTCCTTTCCCCACCTTTCCCCGCTAGCATCATGGCCTGCTGCTCCATCTTCCCTGCTCCATGCCGGCACAGGAGCACACCCACCGCACAGGCACACCCTTGGGCATCCCCCGTTTCTTTTCCCCGGTATGTGTAGAGGCCTACCTGAGTCTTCTGCTGCTGTGCACCTCTGAGTCTGTACCTGCTTGGTGTGTCTGTGTTGTGTTTGTCACTGGTCTTTTCTTGGCTAACTTTAATTTATTCTTTTGAATTTACCACAATTCGCCTCCTCTGGGAAGCCTTCATCCCAGCCCCCGGCTGGATGAGGTTGCCAGCTGGTTCCCACCACACCTGTTTATGCTTCCCTCAGTGGGAGCTCAGTCCACACTGGTCCGTAATTATGTGTTGATTTGTCTGGGTACCCCATAGCTCTGTGAGCCCCTGCAGGGTGGGGCTCCAGCTTACCTGCGGGTATCCCCACCTTATGGCACATAGGTGACAGCAATAAATATATGTTGTATTAATGAATACAAAGAAAGGAGAATCAGCAGAACACACACAAAACAAAACAAAACAAAAAAAACCCCCTGAAATCATGTCCTTTGTGGGAGTTTAAAATGTCTGCAAGTTTTTCTCTTCTTTTCATCAAAATATGAAACCTAATTCTTCTCCTTTTTAAATATGGGTTGGCCTTCTGACTCTAATGAATAGACTATGGCAGAAGTGATCTTGCATGACTTTGGAGGTGAGTTCAGAGAAGATGCTGCAGCTTTTGTTTGGCTCTCTCTTACATGAGGGACGCTTGCCCTTGTGACTCAGCCACCATATTGTGAGGAAGCCCAAGCAACTTGGAGAGACCACTTGTAGATGTTCTAGCCACAGGTTTAGCTCATATTCCAGCCCACTGCCAGCATAACATGCCAGACTTCTGAGCAGGGGAGTGTTCAGATGGTTGCAGCCCCCATCTTTCCAGTCATTCCTGCTGACTCTGAGTGGGAAGAGACAGGCTTTCCTCATTGAGCCCTGTCCAAATTATAAATTTGTGAACAAAATAGATCTTGTCATGTTTAAAATGACAGGGTTTTGGATTGGTCTGTTATGTAGCAATTGATAGCCAAAATATCCTAGGAGAAGTAGTAAAAGAAAAATGGTTTAGAGAAGACTAGAGAGAACTTGCGGAGAAGGCAGTGGCACCCCACTCCAGTACTCTTGCCTGGAAAATCCCATGGACGGAGGACCCTGGTGGGCTGCCGTCTGTGGGGTCACACAGAGTCAGACATGACTGAAGCGACTTAGCAGCAGCAGCAAAGACAGCTTGAGGAGGTTAGGGACGGGGAGAAGAAATGTCTCAGTCATTCAACTTCTTTTTTTTTTTTTTCAGCTTCTATCAGATATTAGGAAATATCAAATATTTCCTACTGTGTGCCAGGCAGTATGCACAAAACAGGGAGTGATGAAGGGGGACGCAGCCCTTGGGGGCATCCTAGAGGTGGGACAGATGGTTGTTAAGAAGAAAAGTAACGGAGAACATAATTTCAGGAAAGTACTATGAAGGGAATAAACAGGGTGATGTGATGGATGCAGGGCACCTGAGAATGAGAGGAGAGGATAGGGAGGGAAGGCCTCTGTGAATACATGAAGGGTGGTCTTGCCAAGCAGGCCAGGCTTTGCTCTGCATGGGAGATGGGTTTTGGCTTGATTATGCAGTTCTTTCCAGCCAGGCTGAACCAAGCTGGGATAGGCTGCCTTGAGGGATGATACAGCCCCATCCCAGAGTGTCCAAGGAGGGCCGAGCTGCTCCCAGAGGTGAGAGCCCAAATTCTACAAGAGGCAAATGGGGGATGCGAGCTGCAGGACAGAACTGATGGCTTGGGAGCCGCCAGGTTCATAAATACTGATACAGAGCACATTTACTGAGCATCTACATGAGAAATGTACTTGAAGCTGAAAACATGAAGTTCAAGAAGACACAGCCTTTCTTTCCAGGAGCTCACTGATTAACACGTTGGTGGGGGAGACAGAGCTGTGCAGACTACAGGCTGTCACGGGAGGTGTGATGCAGTCTGCTAGCTGTGGTATAACAGTTGCACATCAGCTGCTACGAGAAACCAAAGGAGAGGATCATACTCCAGTGGGAAGGATTTGAGGCAGGATTGTGTGTGTAAGAGACTGATAGAGACACGTCCTCCTTGGGGGATGGGTAGACATTTGTCAGACAGAAATGGGAGTGTGTTGGGATGAGAACCCAAAACTAATAATCGTTCCTGTCTTCTTTTTCATGATGGTGGACCACTAGAGCTCTCCATGAAGGGCTTTACCTGTTTTGTTAGCCATATCTTCAGTTGTAGAGACGGATGTACAGCTTAAACTGGAGGAGAGCAAAGGTTAAGGAGTGGTTCCTGGCCTTTGTTTTCTTGGATATTTTGGGACTCAGGTTGTGACTGTATCTGGGGCACCAAGGCTGTCTCAGGGCTCAGTCTGCTTTTCTTTGTTCCTTAGCTTTGTATTTGTGTTAGCCAAGTTCTGGGCAGAACACAGATGGTATTCTCAAAGGGTTAGTTGAGGAGAGTTCAGTGAAGAGACTCTTTTCCAGAGGTGTGACCAGAGTTAAGGGAATTAAATGGGCTTCCCCTGGTAGCTCAGCTGGTGAAGAATCCACCTGCAATGCAGGAGACCCTGATTTGATTCCTGGGTTGGGAAGATCCCCTGGAGAAGGGACAGGCTACCCACTCCAGTATTCTTGAGCTTTCCTGGTGGCTCAGATAGTAAAGAATCTGCCTGCAATGCAGGAGACCTGTGTTCGATCCCTGGGTTGGGAAGATTCCCTGGAGGAGGGCATGGCAACCCACTTCAATATTCTTGTCTGGAGAATCCCTATGGACAGAGGAGCCTGGTGGGCTACAGTCCATGGGGACAACAAAGAGTCGGACATGAGTAAGCAGCTAAGCAGAGGACAGCAAGGGAACCAAACAGGATTGGGTGTACCCAGGATCTGGCAATAGTGGGAAGCGATAGCTCCCTAAGGCCAGAAATGGCAGTGGGAGGTGCCATCAGGACCTGGTCAGGGCTGTATTGGGAGAGGGCCCTGGGGGCAGAAGCTGTAGTCCTAGACAGAGCAGTGCATGGGGGCAGAGAGGGGCGATATAGTCCTAGAACTCTTTCTCCTCCACTTTCTCATCGCCTGCCAGGACCTCCTGTTGGGTGAACCCAACAAGAAGACAGAGGACAAGGTGGCCTGGTCCATGGAAGTCAGTCTCCTGAGCCTCAAAAGAGTGCAAAACGAGCTGGAGAATGGGTCTGCAGGGGCTATGGAGAATAATCAGCTAGCTATTTACCTTGACTTTATCCTCCAACAGCTTTCCCACCAGATACTCACGTGGCTGCTGGCAGCTCAAACTCATGTCCTCTGGAAATTTTGGCAGAGTGATGAATTCTCACTCCCAGTGGCTCTAGCAGAGGCCCTGGAAGTTTTGCCTCCTTGGCTCCCTTGGGTCCTGAGTCTCTCCATGAACCAGGCTCTGTCACCAGCATGTTGAAATGCACTCGTTGGCCAGCTGTGGGGTGCATGATTACCCATCCCCAGAGCTGGGGGGAGAGGGGCAGCCCAGACCCACCTGAGCCACCAGGCCAGAGATGGGGAGGGCTGGCTCCCCCCAGAAATGTCAGGGTGCTATTCCTGGAAGTAGTGGGAGTGCGTGCTGGATGGGGCAGCAGTCTTCCACCTTCTCGCATCATTGGAGCATAAGAGAGCTGGTCTGCAGGAAAGGAAAGAACATGGACTTTCGGGGCAGAAGGAGGCGGCCGTAGCTGTGATGGTCCTGGGTGAAGTTGTGGGAAACGCTGGGGAAGCTGTGGGTGATAGAAAAGTGAGACCCCAGGAAGGGCAACCTGGAGATGGCTGGGCCAGCCGTCTCTTTCTGGCTGAGGATGTTTTCTTTATCCCTGAGCATTTAGATCAAACTCAAAGTGATGAACAGGCAGACCAAAGGGGTATTTGACTGAAGGCAAAATGAGTTTAAGACTAGAGCATCTCAGTTAGACTCTGAAAAAGGAGGGCTCCTTTTGGGGACAAGATGAAAAAAAATGATGAGTGAGGAGCCATGCTTCTCACTGTATCTCTGGGTTCCAACACAGATACCACAACATCCTAACCTAACCATTGCATTTAAATTGAATGCTCAGTGCAGAGCAAGAAGGAAAGAAATGCGAACTCATAGGTACCTGGTAAGATGGCTCATTTCCCCTTACTTTCCCCCACTCTCAATCATGGCTTAGTTTCACCAGAAATTTCCATTTTGTGTCAGTAGCACATTTAGTTTTCTGTGTACTTTTTGACTAGGTTTTGAGACTTGCGTAAGGATGGCAGGTCTTCAGTGTCCTTTGCAGACTTCTTTTGTCACACCTTAGGTGTCTCTTTCTCTTTTGGGAGAGAGGTATCTGAAATCTGCTTAGAGTTCACCAGAGGAAGACTCCATTTGCCCTTCCAGGTTCCCTGCTCTTAGCTCCAACTTTCCTCTACTCCCAGCCAAGCAGAACAAGAACAGTTTGGTTTTTTACCTTTTTAAACGCAGTAGCACAGTGCTGCCGCTCCGCACGAAAACCCTTGGTTTTCTTTTTCCAATCAGAAGAAAGTAATTTTCCTTTCACTCACCTGACTAACTTGTTCAAGGCATCTCCTCCCCACCCTTTTCTGATATCTTGCTGCTAAGTATTTGCCAGTTCATTTGCATCTCAATGGTTCCTTAGCAACTATCATACTCTCTGGATTAGGTACAAAGCTGCTCTCTGACACAGACTGCCAGGGCTACATCGCCCTCTTTTATGGTACCTGAGTTCCCAAACCGAGCCCTGCCCAGACGCAAGAGACATTCACTGACAACATTGCATGGGTTCTGAATTACAATGCAGTTCCCCTTTTACTCTATGTGACACGCAGACCTCTAAGAAGACCCTGGTTCTTGAAAGGCTCCCAAGAGTCCATATGTTCTTGAAAACTGCCCTCTGATGTAGGTCTTCGGGAAGAGAGTCACAGATCTCAACGTTGGATGAGTGTCCTGTCTTCAGACAGGCAGTGGGTTTGTTCCATTTTGTAGACCTGGCTGCTGAGGCTCAGAGAGGTGAAATGATAGGATGGGACAGGAATCTGGACACGCTGAGGTGGGGTGGACGGAGCTTGGGACACTGCTGTCACAGACCGTAAGAGTGACTCCCATTTGCCAACTATTGTGAGCTTTAGGAATAAACTGAAAGAAAGAATGAAAAAAAGAAATATAAAAAGCCAAAACATAGATATATGACTATTCTGAAATCCTAGGAGCTTTTTATTTCTCACCTATCCAGAAAGAGTAATTGGCGAATGAATATGCTACATGTGTACAGCACCTCATTTCTCTGATCTTGGTGATCGGCGTTCTTTCCACTCTTGGGCTTGTAGCTGTGGGTCGCGCTGGAGGAGTGAGGGGAAGCCCGGTTTGCATGTGTGTTGGTGTGTCTGTGCATGCATGCGCTTGTGTGTGTATTTATGCAGATAACGTGGCTAGACTGTGGCCCGGGGACTGGTTAGCAAATCAGAATATTCCGTGCCAGTCAGTGATGCTACTTTTTTAGCAGCACCAGGCCTCCACCACCAGGGCTCACTGGCACGGAACAGCTGGCAAATGGAAGATGCTATTCAGAAAAGGACAATGAGAACAAAGCTCGTTCTACAGCAGGGCTGACCTTTGCGACTCCCACTTCACGTTGTTATTAAATATCCGGAAAAGACTGAAAGAACAATTATAGTATTGTCATAACGTCTGAGTGCACAAGCCAGCCTTGTACAGAGAATCAGGGGCTCAGCTGAGCCTGACGAAGCAGGACTCAGAGACTGTGCTTAATTTCTGCTCACCTGGAGGTGGTCTTCATCATTTCATGCCACAGAAAGCCCCCTAAGTGCTGCGTGCACTTCTGTCATTAGGGGCTCCAGGAGCAAATCTGTCCAGAGGAAAGGGGTGGGAATCCTTGGATTTGTGTTTGGCTCCCTGTAGAGCTTTGTGTGTGGTCATGGTTGAGGCCATCCTAATGGGCTAGGCTGGGTGCTGACTGCCAGGGTTTTGGGAAAGTTTGCTGAGTTGTGTTGGTTTAAAGCTTTTCAGAGGATGGAGAATGAGTGACTGGCTTTGCCGTGATGGGCCGTATCCTCCGGCTCAGGACACTGACTCACTGTGCCGAGGATGGGCACCCATTGCACAAGGAAACCCATCAGATGGGAGTTCCATGTAAGCACTGGGGCTGCCTCTGGGGTGTCAGGGCAGTCTCTGTTCTGCATCTGAACCAGTGTTTCTCAGCCTTATTCTCATTGTCCTCCCACCCCTCACTCCTGGGAGCCTTTGTAGATAAATTTTCCTGATCACCCAGTACCATACCCTGTGAAATATTCATTCCTGGAGAGACTGTCCATCTCTTTACATATTGAGGCCCTTTGAGGGGCCAGCGATGATTGTAATGGCTAAGATTTTTCATTCTGCACCTTCCCCCAAGAATGACTTGGCACCCCTGTTCAGAAAGCATGACCTAAACAAAATAAGCCTGGCAGGAAATTAGGCAGCCTTCTGCTGAGTTAGAGCACAACTTGACATCTTTTGTTTTTCCATGTAACTTTTATCAGGAGTGGCACCGGCCAGTCAGAATGGTGTCCACCTTAGCTGGCCTAGGAGATCCTCTGCTGCCTTCTGTTGCCTTTGGTTGTCAGGTCCTGGGCTGGTCTGAGGGGCCCAGTGGAGGCCTGGGAACAGGAGGGTAACTGGAAACCTCAAGCAGTGGTGATTTACCAGTAAGTGTGGAAGGCTTTCAGTATTTTAACAAGCATGGCTGTGCCAGCCCACGCTTAGTGAATATCAGTCCCGAGTTCCCCAGATTTGAAAATGGTGTTTTGAGTTTGGGTCCATTTTTTTAGATAAATAAGCTTTCTTCAGATATGATTTCCACACAGTAACATTCACCAAGTTTAAGTGTATGATGCTATGAGACTTGACTGATGAATGTGGGCATGTGGCCCCCATACAAACATGATATAGAGCATTTTCATCACCCTGCTGTGCCCTTGCTGCCATTCCCTGCCTCTGTCCCTCTCTCCTTGGCCTTTGGCAAGCACTGATTTGATTTCTGCCTTTATAGTTTTGACTTTTCTAGAAGTTCATTCAAATGGAGTCACAGAATATGTTGTCTTTCTCTGTCTGGCTTCTATTCACTCAGTGCTTGCATTTCAGATTCATCCCTGTGATCCCACATCTGTGGTTCCTTCCTTTTTATTGCTGAAAGAAAGTGAAAGTTGCTCAGTCATGTCTGACTCTTTGTGACCCCATGGACTGTACAGTCCATGGAATTCACCAGGCCAGGATACTGGAGTGGGTAGCCGTTCCCTTCTCCAGGGGATCTTCCCAACCCAGGGATCGAACCCAGGTCTCCCACGTTGCAGGCGAAGTCTTTACCAGCTGAGCCATAAGGGAAGCCCTTTTATTGCTGAGTAGTGTTCAATCAAATGAATATATATGTATATAAAGGTGCTGTGCCTAGTCACTTGGTCATGTCTGATTCTTTGTGACCCCATGGACATATACATATGTGTGTGTGTGTGTGTATTCTTGGTTTATATGTATACTTGGTTTATGCATTTAATAGTTGATCTCTATTTTCTTCTAGTTCCTAGTTTTTGGCTTTTGTGAATAAAGCTACTGGTCTAGGAGGTCCTGCTCTGGACCACAGTTTATGCGTCTTTGTGAAGACACAAAATAAAAAATAGGTTTTTGTTTCTCTTGTGTAAATACCTGAGCATGGAATTGCTGGATGATATGGTAAGTGTGAATTTATCTTTATAAGATACTGCGAATGTGTTTTTTGGACGTTCTGCATTCCATTAGCTACATATGAGAGTTCCTCACCAGCATCCTCACCAACAGTTGTTATTGTCAATCTTTTTAATTTTAACCATTGTGGGGAGTATATGACAGCATCCCGTGGTTTTCATTTGCATTGTTTATTAGTGTTGTCCCTGTCACATGCTTCTTGGCCATTCATACATACTCTTTGATGAAATGATGTTCAGACCTTTAGTCTGTTTTGTGTGTGTGTGTGTGATTGGGTTTTCTGTTTTGGGCCCCTTTCCATGTGTATGGTTGATTGGAGGTTCCAGGGGAGCTTCTCCCCGACTCTCACCTGACCACTGTGGTTGCTGTGGTATGCAGAGAGGGTTGGTACCTGCTGGGTCTCATTCCTAGAGGTGGGGCAGGGGTCCATGACCTTCTCAACGAGGATGGCTGTCAGTTATCAGGGAAGAAATGCATTCCTAGATCAGAGCCAGAACCTTGCAGAGTGGTCCCTGCCGTGAGAATGTGTGAGCCTCTGCAGGAAACCACAGTCCAGGTCATCCGGGTTGTGTCACCCTGTGCTTGTTTCCTGTGTGTTGTCTGTAAGTGCCAGGCAGGCCTGTCTCTGCCATACTCCTGGGTTTGAAGGGAGGGTCCATGCCCTGCCCCTGCCCAGCATTGTAGAAGGACCTGGGCCTCTGTGGTGGTGGTGGCAGAAATCAGGCAGAGACCCCCAAGTATCCTGCTTCTCCAGGGTGGTCTTATTACAGGCGTCTTTTGGAGTTTCCTTCCTAAGGGGAAAGGTGTGATTCCTCATCACAGGCTGTCCTCTGAGGGCTGGTGTGGCACTGCTCAGGATGCCTGGCCTCAGGCTGGGCCCAGCGGTAGGGCACCCAGGCGTTCCATCACCCCTCTCCTGCTCCGCCTCTTGAGAGGCTTCCCAGATCCACTGGTCTGTGCTGCATTCCACTGGTATGTGCATGCCATAGGTCATGACTTTGGCTCATTTCTGAATGTAGATGACAGATGCAGGATTCCTCAGGCTTCTCAACACCGGGGATGATGTAGGCGCTTCAGCCGCGTTTCCTGGTATTTGCATGATGATGATCAGTGATCACAGTAATCATGGGGGCGGTGACACATGACAAGGATGTAGAGGCCCGCCGCGGTGTCATCAAGAATTGATAGGCATGGTTGGGCCCCGTGTCACATCTCATAAGCACCTCTTGTGCCCATGAGCAAGGATGCAACTGACACTGAATCACTTCTGACTCTGGGCAGGGTGAGGGTCTCTGAGGGTCCCCCAGAATCCAGCCCAGGACCTGGCACACGGGAGGCCCTTGGTAAATGATGGATGGTTGAATGGTTGATGGACTATGTCCCTATCACATTGCTCAGGGTCACTCAGGGAGAGGCTGATGCTGGTGCCACCATGACATAAAACCAGGCTCATCAAGCACAAAGCAACAGCAGCACAGGAACCCAGATCTAACTGTGAAGACAAGACTGACACATCTGGGGCTGGATGGAGAGTCCAAAGGTGGTTCAGACAAGGAGCCACCATTGAAAGGACCTGTATTACAGGAAGCCGAGGGGTAAACTGTACCTTGAACATGTGGAGATGGAAAGTGGTGGGGGTGCATGTCATGGCAGAAGTAGCAGAGGTGGAGGCCTAGCACGGGGAAAGGAAAGGCAAGTACATGGAGCAGCAGTACAGCCAAGTGAGTGCTCAGTGGCTCAGCCAAGTGAGTGCTCAGTGGCTCAGCCAGGTGACTGGTGCTGTTGGAGGTCAGAGGACAGAGAGATGGAGTGGCCAGGGTAACCAGGATTGCTTCCTGAAGGAGGGACACCCCTTGAAGGAGGTAGAGGGTTTGTGCTTGTAGAAGAAGCAGGCATTCATATATAGGACTCCCTTCTAGCCAGGCTTGCCCTTCCCTGGGCCAAAATCATCTGGGCTGGAGAACCTCAGAGAAGCCCATTTCTGTGACTTGTGCCCCTCTGTCTTGGCTCTCCTGGCTCCAGAAAGCCCAGGAGATGTTCCTGTGGGGAAGGGCTTCTCATCTATGCTACATCCTGAATCCCTGGGCCTAGCTAACACTGCCAACATGGCTTCATCTTGGGGAATCCAGGATGCTTTTTGCAATGGTCTGGAGCAGTTCTCACAGCCGTCTTCTCTGACCTCATACTCAGCATGTGGTATGCGAGCCAGAGCATGGGCCTTACCTGGGAGCTTGTGGGAAATGCAGAATCTCAGGCCCTGCCTCGAAAGGACTGAATTCAGATCTGCCTCAACCTGAGCCCTAGGCTTTAAGACTCTTGCATCAGGGAAGTAGCCTCTTTAAACAATTTAACAAATAATTTTTTGAACATTTTTTAAAAAAGGAATTGCTCCAGATTGCTGAAGACCAAAGAGACATGACAAGTAAATAGAACACATGATCCTTTACTATACCCTGGCAAAGAAATTGTTCTAAATCACGGTATTTGGATAGCTGACAATGAACTCCCCAAATTAAGGGAAAGGGTCTCATTAGATAAAAATATCATCACAATGTTAAAATTTCCAAATTTAGCAACTGTATTGTGGTCAGATGGGCTTCCCCGGTGGCTTAGTGGTAAAGAACCCACCTGTGATGCAGGAGCTGCAGGAGTCACGGGTTCAATCCCTGGAGTGGGACAATCCCCTGGAGGAGGGCATGGCAACCCACTGCAGTATTCTTGCCTGGTGAATCCCATGGACAGAGGAGCCTGGAGGGCTATAGTCCATAGGGCTGCAAAGGCTTGGACATGACTGAGCGACTTAGCATACATGTGTACATTGTGGCCAAGTAAGAGAATATCCTTTTTCTCTTCATGTATGCACCTTATCCTCAGACGACTCAGGAAGAAAACAAGCAAATGAGTGTGTGTGTGTGTCTTATAATAAATGTATACATAATGCAAAAGCATATATGGAATCGATTATATTCTCATACTCTAAAATACATGTGTAGAGAATAAAAAACAAATGTGGCAAAACATTAAAAACTGGTATCTCAGGGTCAGGCTGCATCGGGGTCTATTCATGATACTTTCTTGTGTAATTGCTATTATTTGAAAATAAAGAGTTTTTATAAAATGTGTCTTGTTTAAAAGTTTGATGGATGTTGCAAGTTACCCTCCAAAAGGCTGAACCAATTTATATTCTCACAATGCCAGGAGAGGGTTGCTGCAGCTGTCTGATGTAGCTATTTTTAATTCAGCTATTTTCATGCCAGGGACTTTTTTTGATGGGGTCATATATCAGTTTTGACCTGTGGCCATTTTATTTTTTCCCAATTTATTATGAATATTTCTGAAAGTAAAGAAAAATCATAGTGCAGTGAACATCCATAGCTGACCACCCAGTTTCAACAATTGTTGAGTATTTTACCATGTTGATGTATCAGCACATATTTTTTGAGGGGTAGGGGAGGTTGGGAGTTGAGACTCAGCACAATTCAGTAACAGGTAAGTGATGGAGCCACAGTACCTTCTGCACCTGGTCCTTGGTCTCTTGTCTCTCAGGTTTTTTTCCCCAAGTTGCTTCCTTAACAGATGGAATTATTTTGTTTTGTTTTCTGGAGCACTTTAGGAGAATGCTGTAGTCAGACAAGCCTGAATTGAGGTTCCATCTCTGACCCTGGGCTACTTACCTTGCTAAGCCTGGTGTGCTCATCTGGTAAGTGGGGATGGTACCCCTTACCTCTTCAGATTGTGGTGAAAGATAAACGAGGCAACCTGCTTAGCTGTTAGTATTGTCACTTCTTCAGAATGTCTCTTTGTTTAGTGCAGACCTCCAGGCCACCTCCTCCAGCAAGCTGATCCCTAAGTCTTTACCCTGCCGACTAAGACCTTGTGTGGATCTTACATTGCTGGTGTGTGCTTCTGTCCTGTCGGCTCCAATTGTCTCTGGAAAGTTGATACACGGGTGTGTGTGCTGGGGTGAGGTTAATTAGCTGACATCACGACCAGGTATCACAGCCGCAGGGCTTCCGTGTCACTAACCCCCACTGAGCGCGTCAGGGTGAAGATCCTGCAGCCCAGGCAAGTAAGGAGAGAGCCTGTGGCTCACTGTTCACTTTCCCATCCTATCTCCAAGGATTTCTTCTTGCTAGACCAGGATTCATGTTTGTAGGGGTAGGGAAGCACAGTCCTGGGGCTAGGATCAGAGGAGTGAGGCGTGCAAAATTTAAGGGGGCATCAAAAACTCAGGAATCAAAATAAATATTTTAATGCAGTTTAAAGAAAATCAGATCTTCAAACTCTAGCCTGTGGGCTGGCTGCCTATTTCTGTAAACAAAAAAGTTTTAAAATGAAGTTTGAGGGTCTCAGTCTGCCTCGCCCTCTCTCTCTGTGGCCCTGGGAACGGGGGGTGCTGGAGAGTGTGCTCCTGCACTTGCTGTCCTCAGCATGGAATGTCCATCCGGCCGCTCTGGAGTTTGCACAGTGCTTTCATCCCTTAAAGGCCGGACGCCCTGATGCTCTCTTCCTGGACTTATGGCCAGTGTGGCTCTTGGCTCAGCTAGAAAGAGCACTGGAGCTGGAGGTAGATGTGTGTGGTGGGTTCCAGTTGTACTGGATGGCACTCATTTCCCTGTCATGGTGGAGAATCCACGCAGGGCCCCTCCTTGGCCTCACACTGAAGGTGTGCTTCAACAGCAGAGGTGTGGTACTGGACGCAGAGGACTGGCTGCCATGACCTTGGAAAGTCACCTCAGCCCGTCTAACGGGGTTGATGGGGTCCACCCTCCTGCCCTCTGAGGTCTCTAGTAAGAGGTTATTGAGTAGGAATTGGAGCCGCTGCACATGAGATGCTCTTTCCAGAACTGGCCACACTCTAGAGATGCAAGCCACCTCTACCATAATAGTGGGTGCAGTTGATTCTGGGGGCCAAGTGGTCATCCCTATAGTGGGGACCAAGTCTAAGACCCCACCACCTAGCAGAGGATGGGAGGGCAGGGTGACAGGTGGGGGCTTGCTTTCACATCTAGCCTGGTTCACAGATACCTCTCAAGGTCCCAGGGCTGGGCTCCCATCCATCTCCTCCTCAAACAAGTGTCCCTCAAGTGTCCCTCTCTGCCTCATTCCTGGCTCACCTGAGCTTGTGGGGCTGTCTGTGCCCCTGACTCTGTGGCCAAGGGCCACATGGGGAGGAAGGATGTGGAAAGGAAAGGCATAACCAGGCACGGGATGTACCCCAAATGACCATCTCACATTTCTGGAAGATTCCCAAACCATTGTGGTAGATTTTACTGTTCTTTGAACATCACTCCACAGGTGAGAAACTTGTGTTCAACTCTGGAGTAATGAGATCAGAAGTCCCTGGTGCCCTAAGAGCCTGACAGGCAGTAGCAGAAGGTGTGGGGGATGTCTTGGCTTCTGATGTGTGACCTGACCGTGGTGGGCCCTTGCGACTGGGGACAATGATATGGTCCCCCAGGAGTCTTCTACCCATCTGGCCTCTCCTCTCACATGACTGTGTTTTAGGGCAAATAGGTTGAGCAGAGGCCGAGGAGCAGAAGAGAACAGGTAGCCTGGCTGGAAACAGGGTGGAGTAGGAGGTCAGACACCAAAGGATGCTTAGGGGCCAGCACTGGCACAGAGAGGGCTGTCTGAGAGGACAGAAATGGGTCTGTATGTGGGGTACCAAACAGGAGAGGTGGCAGAGGTGAGCTCTGAACTGAACATGGTGAATGCAAGGTGGGAAGGCAGAAACACGCCTCTGTCTTACCATTCCCATGGTAAATTGGGGTTTTCCCTTGGGCGTGCGTCCCTCCTTCTCCTGGACGTTGAGGGCTGGGGCGGGGTCCTCCTACTATCTGTGCCTCGGTGCTCTGCACAGGGGGCCAGCAGACAGGATTCCCACCCACAGGGAGGTGCAGTGGTATGTGCTGGGTAGTCTCAAAGACTGCATCCCTGTCTTCATTTGGGGTCGATGGGGTCCAACCTCCTGCTCTCTAAGCAGAAAGAGTTATCGTGTAGGAATTGCTCCTGCCCTCTAACCAGTAAGAGATTATTGACTAGGAATTGGAGCTCTGCACGTGAGATGCTCAGTCCCAGAAAGCCTTGGACAGTCAACTCCTCTGTAAAATGGAAATGAGTAAGACACCCTGGTAGGAGCTTCAGTAGGGAGTGAGATGACCCATGTCCAGTGCCTGGTGCAGTGCTGGGTGAGTGGTGGGCACTCAGTAGATGCATCCTTCTTTCCCCTCCTCAAGGCTGCAGCCTGGGGGTTCTGCTTGGAGAAGCTAGGTTGCCCTTCCCACCCACATCCTGCCTCCTGCAGCAGCTCAGACCCTCCTGCTTGTGGGCAAGGCGGCTGCCCTGCCCCGAGCTCCTGCAGCCCCATTCTGTCCTCTCTGCCCTAATGGGGCTTCCGTGTAACAGACACTCTCACCTCTGTCTCCAGCCCGGCCTTGCCTTTCCCACCTCCTGTCCGAGCCTCACTGAGGTGGGCACAGCTTGAGGACAGATGGACACCTCTGGTGACAATGTCTGATTTGGCCGATGTCCGCTAATTGCCATAACAGCTGACTCCAAACCTGTTACCTGACGAGATAAATGTGTGTTTCCTTCTCGCATCACAGTCCCTGGAGGCCAGTGGCGGGACTGTGCTGGTGGAGGAGGAGTCCACCCGTTCTTACCTTCCCAGCCTGGAGCTGACACCTCACTGCCTCTCCTCTCGTGGTCCCAGCTGGACAGGACCTGGGAAATGGAGTGAGCATCCATCTGGGAAGAGGGCTCAGGTTTAGAGAGCAGGTATGTGTCTGCCACTGTACCATGGCCTTTCTGCAGTCTGGGGAGAGGGGCAACGCCTCCCCATTTCGGAGAGGCTTATCCACCAGGAGGGCTCAGAATACTCCTCCCTCCCTTTGTCCCTCCCCCTTCCTTTCCTTCCTTCCCTCCATCCTTCCAGCGAACCTCCCCTTAGACTGGCAACTGGCTGCCTTGATGCAGTGGAGGAAGAGATGGTCAGGGGTAACTCTTCGGATCATGGGGGCTGAGCTCTCTGATCACAGGCCAAAAGTGATGCAGGTTATTCCGCTTAGAGACAGGAGACCAGGGCCCAGGCGCTTCTTCACCAGCACTTCTCGGTAGTTGCTTTTCATGTATTTATGTGTCTGCAGTGTGCCCCCCCCCC
>NW_011494956.1:16515810-16535113 GCF_000754665.1 Bison bison bison | reverse complement strand
AAATAGGAGCAGAGAGATCAGATAAGCCTTCAGAGGGAGCACTGATTTTTAAAATGAAGAAAAGGTATTCGAATTAAGAAGATATGGAATTTTAAAAATGATAGTAAAATGGTAAAACCAGGGAACTAATTGCCAGAAAGAATTAGTGCAAGTGAAAAAAGGTTAAGTAAAGATAAAAGAGAGTGATAACAATTACTGTGAAAAAAAAAAAAAAAACGGTAAAAGCCCAAGTGGACAAGATAAAATGTGAAATTAAAAAACCTAAAATACTTGAAGGCTGGATTGTGTAGCCCAAGAAGACTAAATTCAGAAGGAGGCAGACATTCCCAGACCAGAGGCGATGGGGGCACAGCCCTGTGAGAGTTCCAAGGTGGACATCTGTCTCTTTCTCTAAGGATTCTTGGGCAGGAGAAGTTCTAATGTGGATAGAAACAGTGCTTCTCTTTATGGGAACGAGGCTGGGGCGGGGATGGTGGGGCCGGGGGCTGGGGGCAGGCTGGCACTGTTTGTCCTGCCCCTGGGGTCCCGCCTTTCTGTGTCCCTTTTCTCCCTGTGTTTGGGACAGTTGGAGGCAAGGAGGTAGGTTCTGTGTGTGCTTAGTCGCTCAGTTGTGTCCGACTCTTTGTGACCCCATGGACTATATATAGCTCACCAGGCTCCTCTGTCCATGGGATTTTCCCGGCAAGAATATTGGAGAGGGTTGCCATCTCCTTCTCCAGGGGATCTTCCCAACCCAGGGATTGAAACTGCATCTCTGGCACTCAGAACTGGGGCCACAAGCTAAGAATAGAGCAGCCCCCTCTAAGGCAGCATCTCAGGAGAACATAGAGTAAATGGACAGGTAAAGACTGTTAAAATGGGACAGGCAGGGCTAACAGGGTGTTACCAGTTTGGGAACTGGTGTGGAAGCTGGGGGGATCTTCATGCTTTGCTGGGTTCTTGGGTCCCTGTGTAAAGGACTGCTTCAGCTGGCAGACACACACCCTTTCCCCCCAACTCCCCTCCTGCCTAGAACGCAGTCTCCTGGCCACACAACTCCTGGTCCCCACCAGCCATGTCCCCACACAGGAGATTTCAGGGCTGTCCCCAGACATGGGCATATTCCATAGACACCCTCCTAGCCTAGACTTGCCAGAGACTGGTGTCTCTCACCCTTGATACTGGTCATCCTTCACTCCCACCTGGCTGCAGGTGAGCTGAGATGTCAGGCTGATGGTGTGTGCAGGCTGGTGGGGTGGGGGCAGTAGCCAGCGAACATGCTTCCCTTTCTCATTCCTCTTGCAAAAGAATTTGCCCCCTAAAGTCAGAACCTGGCCCTGACACTTCAGGAACACCTGTGATTCTTATTTAAAATTGTAGGATATTCCATAGTGTGTGTGAGCAGAACCTTTCCACCTTCTCCCCACCTTGCTCTAGTGAGCCACCCCTCACCAAAGTATGGTCCTTTTTTATTTTGCCTCATTTTGCAAAGATGACAGATTAGTTACATCAGGGACCCTTCTGTTTCTACATAGCAGATTTTGCTGTTTTCAAAAAAAAATAGAAAAAAAAGATTGTTTTCAGTCACCTTGGAAGAGATTTGTGTCCTCAGAATTGCTGGCAGAGTGCATGGGGATCGGTGAGCTGTGTGGGAGGTTGACTTGGCAAAAAGGCAGCTAGACTGTCCACCTTGGGGCCAGACTCAGCAAGACCTACACTCTGGCCTCCCATCCAGCTAGGGAGGAAACAGAATTGCCCTTGATGGGGGGCACTGGGCCATCCCTTGCCCCTCAGTGGGACCAACCAGCTTCCCAATTCCCTGTACCCCCGAGCACCCAGCACTGGGTTGAAAAGCCTGGGCCTGTGGCTTCTCAGTTAATTGTTTTTGCTTAAAAGTCATTAAGTCTCTCAGGAGAAATGATGAACTGATGCAAGTGACTCACCTGCTTCCTTGATGGAGGAAGTAAATTCAGAGAGAAGCTTCCAGAATACAACTGCAGAGGAAGCTCTCCCAGATGAGAGATGTCTTCTGTGAGCAGTGGGCTTAATGAAAGGAGTCGGGTGGAGCTTGCACAAGGGAGAATCGAAAGGGAGCAGGAGGTCACCCTGGACTTGGGGATTGGAAGGAGCAAGGTGTCCCAGGGAAACCAGGCCATGCCTGCTGGGGGCATCAGGGAGCCCAGAGCAGAGCCTGCACCTCCATTCAAAGCTGCCCGCAGGGTGGGTTCTTCCCAGATGGGGCTGCCCAGGCTGACAGATGAGTGCCCTGGGATGGTGGGAGGCAGGTCTTCCCAGACTAAAGGAGGGTCAGGCTCTGGATTATGGAGTGTGGGAGGGAAGGAAGTGCTGAAGGAGGAGGAAAGGAGCGAGGAAGAGGAGGAGACGGGTGTGGCTGAGGATAAGCTTCTCCTGCTTCACTGGGCCCCTTCTGGGCAGAAACACCTTGCAGAACCCTGGGGAAGCAGAGAGTGAGGACAGAGGAAAAAGGGAGAGAGGGCAAAGGGGCTCAGAGTTAGTTAGTCCTCTCAGATGCTCAGAATTTCTAGCCCCCATTGCCAGTCCCCAGTATCTGCCAGGATTCCTACTGATTCAGGTCACACAGGTTCTTTAAAACAGAGCTCTGAGGTCTTGGGGAAGAGAGGGCTTGCCTGTTGAGTGTCTGCCTTCCTGCAGGCTTTGTGACAGGTAACCCCAAAGGCTAAGCATCCTCCTTTTCATTTTACAGATAAAGAAACTAAGGCCCAACTTGGCTAAGGTAACACCAGAGCCACTTCTGGGCGCCACTCCCCCCCCCACCGCCCGCCCTGCCTCCACCCCCCGAAGGTAGGATTCTTTCTCCTATTCCCCTGAGGCCATTGGTGGTAAGGAATATGATGAATATTAAAAGCTAATAAGTTTCCCATTGAGCACCAACCATGGGAAGACTCACACTGAGGCCCTCGCAGGAAATTGTAAACCCAAAGACATTTTATTGCCTGAAGTCAGAAGTTGGGGATAGCATCAGTTTTTGTGGCAACAGGCTGTGCTGTCACAGACAGATGCTTGGCTCAGCAGAGAGACAAACAGGCAGGAACATGGGAAGCCATGGCAGAGAGGATACAAAACATGATCCATTAGCCCAGCTGTGCAGGCCTGCCACCCACCCTCCCCCAGCATCAGCTTTCTCCAAGGGAGACACACTGATCTTCAGAGCAAATACAAGCAAATACAGGGGCTTGATAAACCACTGAATGCTTCTGCTTGCAAAGTCACAGAATTACCAAAAACAAATTTGATTTCTCTAAAAGTTTTCTTTGACAGTTTGCTAAAAGGACAATACTTTTAATTTTTCTTTTCTTGTTTTTTGTTTTGTAATCCTGGGGCATTGCAGTTGGCTGAGTGATGATTGGTTCCTTGTGTGCCCAGCATAGGGAGGGGATTCATTCCTGTCAATATGGCATAGCAGGCTGGGGATGACAGTGGAGAAGGGGCAATCGGGGGTCAAGTACTGGAAGGCAAGTGGGTTTCTGGAAGGAGACTGGGTGGTTGAGCCCAGATGCTGAATATGCTGGGGCTGAAAGGCACTAGGTCTGGAGTTCCAACCATGTGACCCGAGAGCCCTGGATCCTTTTGCCAGTTGGAATCATTCTCATTGCAGTGCTCCATGTTGTTAAAAGCTGTAACTGATTATGTTGTTCAAAGAGGGCTGCAACAACATCTTCCATCCCACATGCTCTTTGGCAGTGGGCCTGCACCAGCACAGAATCAAATTCCCCTTCCCTGGAGTCTGGACTGGTCTCAGTGAGTTTCACCACCGATAAAATGTGGCAGAAGTGATGGACCTTCCAAAGCTAGGTCACCAGCATCTCGCAGCTTCCACCTGGATGTCTGGGAACTCTGGCTGTCAGGATGCTTATGCTGGGAACGCAGTTGCCATGTTGTAAGATGCCCAAGCCACGTGGGGAAGCCACGTGGAGGGGTTCCAGGTGTATGTCCAGCCATTTGAGCATCAAGCTTGGTAGAGGTGACCGTAGACCCTGCCAACATTAGACTGCAGCTCCTGAGTGACCCTCAGTGAGAACTACCCTGCTGAGCCCAGCCAACCTGCAGAATTGTGGCATAAAATGAAGCATCATCATCACCAGCTGCTCCATTTCCAGGGCAACTGTTACACACAGTACTCACAGGGACACATGCAATGACTTGAATTTGTCGTGTGAGATGAAACTCAGTCCAGGCTCAGAGATGACAGTCATGCAGGTGACTGGCCCTGTGATGGGCTCTAATGTGCAAGGCCTCTGACCTTCAAAACCAGAAGACAGTCAGTGGCCAGCCTGTGGGTGAATCCTGATGTCAGGAGGGTGTGTGGGGAGCGTGGGGATCCGCCGTCAGTCAGCTCCAGGAGCCTGGCCGTTCATCTGCAGTTTAACATGCCAGTGAGGCCGGATCTGCTCCAGCTCCGATGGGATGGTTTTGAACCTCGGCATGCAGGACCGTTCATTTTATCTGGTTGATTTTGGCTGAGTCTCCCAGCAACTGAGGTTGGATGAATGTCCCTTTGCAGAGTTTCATCCAAGCGGTTGATAAAAATGCCAGAGAGCACTGAGCCTGTGAAGTCTCACAGGAAATGCTGCTTCCAGGGGGCCCTCTTTGGGTACTATTATTCTGCCAGCTGTGAATCCACCAATTTGTACTTGTCTTGGCCTCCGCTTCTCCATCTGATGCACCATTTCATGAAGCGCCTTACTGAAATAGAGACACAGCATGATTTAGTGGCTTAGGAAAACTTTCATCAGGAAAGGAGTTCAAGTTGGTGGTTCTTACTCAGTCCATCACCCTCCAGTAGACCTCCGTGCTTCCCCTGTGTATGAATAGTGTCTGCTCCCCACCTTCCCCCATGGGTTGGCCCATGGGATACAGTGTTCACTGTTTTTACCTTTTTCTTCCTTAAAGAAGAATTACATTTGCCTTCTCACTCTCAGTTTACTCCCCCTTTATTCGTCCTCTCATTCCCTGAAGATGTCTTTCTTTGTATCGGCACTGTCTTTCCATATCGTATTTCCCCACAGATAATATTATATCGTAAAAGGCAATGAAAACATTTTTAGATGTGGTGCTTAGAATGAGTATATATTTAGGAAGTTCTTCCTGTTGTCATTGTTCAAATATTTTTTATTGAAGTATAGGTGACTTACAATATTGTGTTAATTTCTGCTATACAGCAAAGTGATGAGATATATTGATTATATAATATATATTCTTTTAAAATATTATTTTCCGTTATGGCTTATCATAGAATATTGAATATAGTTCTCTGTGCTTTGTAGTAGGACCGTGTCGTTTATCCACTCTCTCTATATAAAAACTCACATCTGTGAACCCCAGTCTCTTGCACTGCAAGCTCCACCCCCCTGCAACCCACTCCCCCGTGGCAACCCCAGATGTGTTCTCTCTGTCTGTGAGTCTGTTTCCATTTCATAGGTAGGTTCATTTCTGTCATATTTTAGATCCCATGTACAAGTGATATCACACGGTAATTGTCTTTCTCTTTCTGACTTACTTCCCTTAGTATGGTAATCTCTACTTGCAGCCACTGTTGCTGCAAATGCAATTATTTCATTCTTTTTTATGGCTGGGCAGTATTCTACTGTATATATGTACCATATCTTTATTCAGCTGTCTATGGGAATTAGGTTGCTTCCATGTCTTGGCTGTTGTGAACAGTGCTGCTATAAACACGGGGATGCATGTATCTTTTTGATTTGTATTTTTGTTTGGATATTTGCCCAGGAGTAGAGTTGCTCAATCATATGGTAGTTCTGTTTTTGATTTTCTGAGAAACCTCCATACTGTTCTCCATAGTGGTGCCTCAACTTACATTCCCACCAACAGTGGAGGAGGGTTCCCTTTTCCACACCCTCTCCAGCTTCCCATTGTCACCTTGATGTCTAGCCTCTGGAAGTTGGGGTACAGTGCATCTCTCTTCCCATGTCTTTCCCCCTCATCATGCAGGGAGAAGAGTCAGGCCTCTCCTCGGTGGTACTGTTCTCCATATAACTGACAGTTCTTGCTGTGTCCTTCATCTGCCTTCTCTGCTTCTGGATGAATAACCCTCACTTCCTTCTGTGTTTCCTCACTACCCCTGTTTTTCAGGGCCCTAATCATTTTTATTTCATTCTCCACTATAAATGATTTTAAAGCCCCTTGGAAATATAAAGGTTGTCTAAATAATAAATCATCGTTTTGGCAAATGATACTGAGACATTTAAAGAGAAGAAATTAATCACCCCCTTATAGCCATACAGCAGCTTTCTGCAGGGGGTACCAAGTAGTTTGTAGAGCTCATCATTAATTCTCAACGTCTTCTGGAGAAAAGGGGCAGGGGTCACTTATTTTACAGGGAATAGGCCGTGAGGGGCAAGCGACTTCTTTGTCAGCACTGGGCAGTGTGGTCCATGCGGGAGAGGCCTCCGCTCTCAGTATCCGACACTGGGCCAGTGGGCTTTGCTGCCTCTTCCCCGCTGTCACACAGCGGGCTTCCGGTGCCCCTCGCCTCTGTACATCTGCTGGTACAGAGCCCAGGATAATGACCATAAAGCACTTTTCCCCTAGAGTGCATTCTCTGTCCAGAGTGCTTCAGTGTCTCCCACAGCATCGAGCACAAATGCCACAGATTCTGCCAATATTCAAGGAGCCTGTGCTTACACATACACCAGCCCATGAATTATTATGTCCATTTTGTAGATGAGGAAGCAGGCTTGTCGAAGGTCAGTGGCTTATTCTAACTCGCCCAGCTAACATGTGGCAGTGCTGGGATCAGAGACCAGGTTAATCTAACACTCTAGTCTAGTACTTTCTCTTCTCTCCAGCCTGAGCTGATGGCTACATCCATTCCAACTATTTCACTTTTGAGTGACAGGAAGCAAAATCAATACATATAGACACACATACGCGTGCCTCACCCATGCAGTTCAAGTATGTTGTGGTGCTGGTTTCAGGTGTGACTGGGTGCAGTGGGCTGGATGCGTGACTCAGTGTCTTTCTGTCTTTTGGCCCCACTTCCTCTGGGTTGGCCTCATGTTCTCCCATCACCATCAATAGGTCCGTTGTCCTGATACAACGCAAACAGGGAGATTCACTTCTTGGAAGTTCCTGCACAGATCCTGGGAGTCATTCTGGTTGATGCCAACCTAGGTCACATGCTCATCCCTGAACTGGTCACCATACCCAGGGGCTGCAGTTCACTGATGGGCCTAGATTATGCTTTCCCTTGGGCAACTGAAGGGGTACGAGTTGGGGCACTCTAAAGGGTGGGTGAAATTGCAAACAGAGACCACGGACAGTTACGAAAAGTAGGACGAGTGGGTGCTGACTGGCAGAAAACAGCCATTGTGCTCATCTGGGCTGCTCCTCAGATGGGCAGTGCCTGTCCTGCCAGCATCTCTTTGCTGACGCTTGTTTCCTGATCCTGTTTTTTGCCCTTCCCATTTGAATCTCCAGGAGGTTGGCCTGTTTCCTGCCTTCTGGGACTGAGGAAGCCTCCTTGACTGCCTGGCTTCCAGAAGCTTCCTCCCTTGAGGACCTGTGATCTGGATTCCTGCTGTCTCTTCCTTGATAATCCACTGAGGAAAGACATCTGCTTGCCACTTTGGATAGTTTTCAAGAAAAGAGATAATGTCCAAGTTGGAATAAATGTGCAAAATTCACTTCTCTGTGGCATTTGGGGCTTTCTGTGAATAGTTGGTGAAAAATCACTGCAGCAAAGAAACAGAGGCTAAACTAATGGTGTATGAATGGGAACAAAAAAGATCCTGGGGTATTAATAGACCAGTGATGACTCTGAGTCTGAATGCAGTGCCATCATGAGAAGTCTGGTAGACAGCCAGCCAATTGGAATACAGACAAATGGGGTATTTTGGCCTGGGAGGTTGTTGTCCTCTTGTTCTGTTCCTGGTCCATTAGAACCTTTTGGAGGCTTAGTCTCCAGGTGGACGACTGTACCTGAAAATGCATTAATTCCCAGCATCTGACTCAGTCTAATCATGTTATAGATCAGGACTCTGAAACCTTGAGAAGCTGAATTAGGGTCCTGCAGTGGATAGAAGCAGAGAATCTCTCTTGTGCCCTCTCTAGTGCTGTTTCCACTCTCTGTGGTTTTCCAGGGTGGTCCAACAAGGCATTTACGCTGGGGAATGACTGTGGGGGACCACAGGCTGACCCCAGCCAGGAAGAGGCTAAGGGTCATAGACAGGATCTGATGGACTTCCCTAGAGACTGGTCAGCACAGTCCTGGGCACGCATGGATGCTGAGTCAGTGTGTGGTCCCCAGATTGGCTAACCATCTTCTCTGGGATGGGAAATTTCTGGTTAGGATGGTGCCACCTCAATATTTTTCATATTGCAGAGGAATAAATAGTATGACAGGTGACAGAACCCTGGGGTGGGCCATGCAGGATGGCCCTGTGTCCCTTCTCTGGAGGCTTAAAGGGGGAGGTCTGAGCAGAAGTCTCCATCACCCAGCTTGTACTCTGGGGAGCACCTACCATCTCCCAGAGCCCCTTTCTTCCTGCAGTCAATGAAGTATTGCCGTAGAGATGTGCTGTTTCTCAGACATGATTTGAATGAATGAAAAACTCTCATATGGTGGGTGCTATTTTTAAGAGATACTAGCTGTGGAATAAAATTCTATGAAACACAAAATTATTTAGTTGTCTTTGTTCAGCAACATTCTTCTAATTAACCACCATGAGCATCTATTGAGATGCTGGGCAAGCATGCCTGCTGCATGCTTGTTTTGATGGGAAAAAAATTTAATTTGTACTCTTGACCCTGGTCCTGAGTGAGTCTTTCAACTCAGGGGTGGGGAGTTGGAGGCTGTCTTTTTCCGGGGGACACTGGGACTTGGGAAGGTTGCCTCCCTCATGTGCCTCGTGGCAGCAGTCTCCCTGCTGGGCTGTTATAAGGGCTCTGAGAGGCTCCCCAGCAGTGTTGTCCTCTCCAGCACACCTGTTCTTCAGTCCTTCTCAGAACTCCTTTACATTTCTCTTAAAAAAAAAACAACTTTAATTATGAAATGACTTTAGACCTATAGGAACCATATTCAGTATAAAGAACTGCATTATACACTCATTATGGGTTGAATTACACCCCCACCTCAAACATATGTTAAATTCTAACCCCCAGTACCCCAGAGTGTGCCCTTATTGGAAATGGGCAGTCACAGATATAATTAAATTGAGTTGAGGTCATTTGGAGTAGGGTGGCCATGTGGCCCTAACCTAGTGTGACTGGTCAAGAGGGGAAGTCTGGATGATCCATGTGCCTGGGGACAATTTTGTTTGAACCTGAGGGCTGGGATCGGGGTGAAGCATCTGTGAACTGAGCAATGCTAGCGATTGCCAGCGACCCACCAGAAGCAAGGGGAGAGGCATGGAATATATCCTCCTTCCCCTCAGAAGTCAGCAAGGACTCAGACAGCAAAGGTGGGGAGGTGGGCAGTGGGCATACATCCTCATGACTTCGATCAGCTCTCCCTGCTTTCCTGAAATGGATAGAGACTTCCTATTCATGTCAAGTGAGTGGCGTCCACAACCAGAGTACTGCGCCTAACACCTTCCGATAGAGAAATTCCTCTGGGAAGATGTGTCATACAAGGACTCCTCACTGGCATAATTGAGATCGAGTGTCCTTTCCAGGCAGGCAGCTTCTCAGAGCTCTGAAAGCACTGACTAGAGTGAACTTCCATTCTTCCCTCAGGGATGCAGGAGCGGCTGGGAGACCAGGAATGGGCCCGCAAGGTTTTAGGTTCTAATGAAAGAAGCTGTGGTCTGTTGAGCTGGAACCTGACCCTGCAGTTCTAGGCCAACTGCCTGACCCCATGGCTGAGCAGATAGATTCAGGATCCAGAAAATGCTCTGGGACCATGCCCACTGCATCCCACTCTCCTTTTCTCATTTTATTCCTCCACATTAACAGACTTGTTCAGGTCTCTTCAAAACAGGAAGCAGAAGTTTGCTTCTGGCCTATCCTACCCGTCTGACATGGTCTGACAGGTCTCCAAAGTCGTTCCTGTGGGCTGCCTCTGTTTCTGCAAGGATGTTTTCCCTACAGCGGAACTGACTCTTCATCCCCAAGCTAACCTTTGTGAGTGTGTATGCACTCAGTTGCTCATTTGTTTCCGACTCTTTGCGACCCCATGGACTGTAGCCTGCCAGGCTCTTCTGTCCATGGAATTCTTCAGGCAAGAAAACTGGAGTGGGTTGCCATGCCCTCCTTCAGGGGATTTTCCTGACTCAGGGATCGAACACATGTCTCTTTTGTCTCCTGTATTGGCAGGCGGGTTCTTTACCACTAGCGCCACCTGGGAAGCCCCTGAGTCATCATAGCTGCTGAGAATTTGCCCTGTTAATCTGAGGCCCTTCTGTCTCCAGCTCTAGCCATCTTGAGGTCACTGCTGTGACTCCCCCCCACCCCTTATGTGCTTGTATAGATTTAATGTTTTTCCTAAATCCATTCACTTAAAACCTTGAATAAATGTATTTCAAGAAGGAACATTGATTCCATCAATCTCAGGGGTAAGACAGTCTCACTTGTCACAAATTGCAGGTGACGTCAACGTAAGGACCATGATGTTGTTATCGAACTCCAGCCTTTGACTTTGATTTCTGAAACCTGTTCGTGATTCCTTAAAAAGTGAACTTAATAAGTGGTGGAGAGTTGCTAATGAGACACAATCTCTGCTTGAAACTTTCTTCTTGACATAATCAGAGGGGCCAGAGAAGGACTGCAGGGGATGAACTTTCTAGTCCTGTAGGCCAGCGTATTTGATGGCTAACGTGGCTCTGGCTTCTAGAAGATACTGGTGTTGGGTACGTCTTAGTAATGACCACTAATGATAGTTTAAGTCCTTTATAAATGAGTTTTTCTGTCTTGGAGAGAGGTTTGACTTTTTACAGGTCGGAGTCGAGCTACCACACGTACACTCAGAGTGACCTGACCCCCCATCCTTTGTGCCAGGGCTGTGAGCCGGCATCCGGGGGAAACCACCTTGGGCTTCTTTGGGGCCCTCATTCCCCCATGAGGCCACAGAGGCAAACCCAGCTAGACGCTCCAGCTTTTATCTGTCAGAAGCCCCGTGCTGCCCCTAGGACCTCCAGCCAGGCCCTCTGGTTTGATGGCAAGGCCAGCACATTATAGAGTGTGCTGAATGGACCTGTGTCATTGCAGTGAGGCTGAGTAGGCACGCCATGTCCTCGACAGGCCGGGCAGGACTTGGAACACAATTTTTCCATGGAAACAATGTACTAAAGGGTGGTTAGGTTTTATGGTATGATTGGTTCAGGGTAGTAAATTTTCATTGAGCACCTAGTATGTTCCAGACACTGTGCTGGGACTACAAAATGTAGAAAGCACTGTTTCAGGCTAAATGGAATTCAGTCTTGTGGGAGAGATGAGCAGAGAGCAGCTGCCTCGGGCAGCCGGTGCAGGACTGATGGAGGCCCAGTGTACTGGGAGGTCGCGCACTGGGACTGGCTAAGCCTGAGGACTTCGGAAAGGAGCTGCCCTGAAGCTGAGTCTTGAAGCTGAAGGAGGTTTTTCATGGGTGAAGAGCAGGGATGTGGAGCAGAGATGGACAGCCAACAGCTGGCCGGGGCTGACCAGCACTGTGTCTACTGAGCTGCTCCCATCCGCCCATATTTCTCAAGTGAGTTGAGGACTTCTGTGGTGGTCCAGTGGTTTCAGGGGGACACAGGTTTAATTCCTGGCTTAGGAAGATTCCGCATGCCCTGGGGCAGCCGAGCCTGAGGCCACAACTACTGAGCCCTGCTCTGCAACAAGAGAACCCACCCTCAATGAGAAACCTGTGTACCACAACTAGAGTAGCCCCTACTTATTAGCACAACTAGAGAAAGCCCACTCAAAAGCAGCAAAACAAAGCCCCAGCACAGCCATAAAAAATGAGATTTTAAAAAACGTGAGTTGAATTTGGAGGGACAAGCAGTGGAGGTTTGTGGAGGCCTGCCCAGGAGCTTGTTAAGAAGTATGGACTCTCAGTCTTAAGCAGGGGAACCACTGAAGGATTTGGGTCAAGTTTATATTTAAGAAAGTTGCTCTTGCTGTTGTGTGGGTGATGGATGGGAGGCTGCTAAGACAGAAGGAAAAGGCCAACTCGAAGGCTTCCATGTCATTCCAGGCAGAGATGAGAAGGCCTGGCCAGAGGGCTCACCTCATCCCCTAGAATGCAAATCTTACTGTTTTGTTCAGACATATGCCAAATGCTTGGACGAGAGCCTGATACACAGTAAGTGATCAATAGATACATGTGGAGTGAGAGGTTCAGACTGATGGGAGATTTAGGGATTGGGTTTTATGGAGATGAAATGAGCATTTGATGTTATAACCTGGATCCCTAACTGTCCCTTCTAGCAGACCTCTGGAGACAAGAGCTCTATTTTTCTCACACAAACCAAACTCTTGACTTAAGATGGTCGTTTGGGATGCGCTTTCTGGTTATTTGGGAATCTGTGTGTGAGCTCGTCTCTGGGTTCTTTTCTACCGAACTCAGTTTGACCACCCTAAACCTCTCTGGCTTGGTCCTTAGTGAAGATAGAATAATGCTTTGCCATCATTTTATGCTCAGAACATGTCACCATCTAGCTTCTTCTTAGGGATGACCCTACCCTTTGAGCCTTTTCACTATGTAAATATCAAGTGGTCTTTCTGGATCCTCCTGTTTGGATGTTGCCTTATAATATGTGAGCTAAGGACACCCAGCTAAAGGTCTCCTGGCCACCAGGACAGTTTGGGATGTCACCCAGTGGAGAAGCATGAACATGCCATCAGAATCTGTGATTAATAGACATAGTCTCCAACAGAGCATTAATTTTGGGCATAATCAAAGCCCGCTGAATTACTTCAGTGTCAGACCTTGACAGAGAAGTCAGCTTGGGATTAGCATTTTGATTTAAAGTTCAATGGGTGGTATTTATCTTTATTTCTGTCACATACGACTGATTGACTGTCTGTCCTAGAAAATAAAAACAAATGCTACTTCCTCAGTCAAGTGAGCAGGGGGTAATTTAGAGATACTCTCTCACGGTTGGCTGGCTGGACACATGCAGAGTGGGTTGGCAGCCTGCTCTCTTGGCTTCCACAAGGTGTCTGGGCATCCGTTTCTTGATTCTGTCAGGGGCCAGGTGACTGTAGGTGAAGCCGTGCTGACGCCTGTGCAGCTGTGCGGCTCCCGGTGGTGGTGCCTTGGCTGGGCCCCTGCTTGAGCTAAGAGGTGCTGGCATGTGGTGCTGGGGACCCTGGAGAAACCCATCCCTGAGGGGCTGGGGCCAGGACATCGGAGACCCCTCCCCTTCTCCAGGCCGGACAGCGTTGAATGCTGGTAGATTTCAGATTCCAGCCCTTGTGATGGCTGCTTCCAGCTCTGTGGAAGGTTGCTCATGAGAACACAAGAGTGTGTGTGTAAACTTGACATTAGTGATGCCGACAGTGCAGCCAGACACTGGGCTGGTGTCTTTACCTGCATTGCCTTGAATTTTGACCACAACTCTCTATAGATGAGGTCCTGGAGGCCCGGGGAGGTGAGGCCACATGACCAAGGCGAGTGGAAGTGGTGAGAGCTGAACCCAGTCCTGGACTGTGTAGCTTCAAAGCCTGTGTTCTTTCTGTCCTTGCACCTGATTCATCCAGTCAGGTGGGACAGACCATGAGGCTGACTGTGACAGGCCCCTGAGCCTCGTGGATGGCTCTGTAAAGGGAAGGGCTTGTCTGGGGAAGGAGGACCGGAAAGTGGTGTCAGGGTTTCCCAGGCTCCCCTGGGCTCCAGCCATTCTTTGCCCCCGCACCATCATCTCTTTCACCAGAACTTTGAGGTTGCTGTCGCCCCGTCCTGTGGGCTCCTTTGGCCACAGGTTGGAGGCTGCTGCATGGGAGCTGTGTTGGTCCAAACACAGAAGTGACCGGCACTCTGCCAAGAGTTGGCAAGCTTCTCCATAAATGAGGTTTTCGTGAAACGTTGGGTTAGAGTCAACAGTTTGGAGCTTCTGTGGGCATTTCGTCTGAAGGCAGAAGTTGATGCATAGGCTGGCTGGAGACAGAAGGGGTGGGACACCCCCCCTCCCAAGCCCCAGGGAGAGCTGTCCACTGGGCCCTGCCCGGCCCAGCCACCCTGGTCCCTCTGGGCACACTGGAGACATTGAGCACCCCCTAAAGCATGGTCTCCCTTTCTTCTCAGGTTGATTTGACAGCAATGGTCAATGCAAAGCATGATTTCAGCATCTATTATGCTCTTTTCAATTAAAAAGTAAATTTTACTAATGGATTTTAGCTCCTTGTTTCTCATCAGTCAGATGCAGCTTTTTTAAAAGGTGCATTTAAAGAATTGCTTCATTTTTCTATTTTTAATTTTGCATTTGAAAATGTAGTAGTCTTTCAGTATTTTCATTAAGCACAAATCGAAGCAGATCTTTGTAAATTAAGAGGCAAACCATCTCCAATCTAACAGAGGTATGATATACATTTGGTGCATTTTTTAAAATGATACTTTATTAGGCAAATAAAGTACAGCCAAAATAACAGACCGTCAAACTATTTTCCTTGATTAAAACTGCATATTTATGAATATTTACATTCAACAACAGCACATTTTAACAAAAACATGTACGTGCATTGTTAGTATTTTGGTTATAAATATTAAACATGGGCTTTAAAAAAACTGTAAATATGAATCAGCCCAAGTTTAATCAAGATAAGAAAGTTAATGTCTTCATTATGCAGCCGCTTACCTTCTTCTTCCTGTTAATTCATTGGCCGGAAAAGAAATCTGAGCTCGCCTGCCTTTCCAATTCTCAAGTGACTAATGTCGAATAGATTTGTCTAAAGAAAGAAAATACTGTTTCTTCAGCTATAGAAGAGGGTACTGTTATTAAAAGCTTGGTTTATCATTTTAATATTCTGATGACTTGAGGTAAACGACTTTAACTGATGAGTTGAAATTACTCATCAGTGAATCTCTCTCTTAACTCATCCACCCTTAGCTCTGACTCATAAAGCTGATATTGAAAAGGGAGAGTAGCTAGTTGTCTACATGGCTGGGTGTCAGGGTGTCCCCGCAAAGAAACAGTGACTCCAGCTCATCTAAGGGACTCCTAGGAACCAGTGTGTCAGGGGCATATTGAGACTTATTTGTAAAATGTTTCTTTTAAAAAGATTAAAATAATCTATTCTCTCAAACACTCCATAACTAAAAGGCATGTTCTCTATTCTGTGATTATATGTTTGAGCTTTAGCATGTCTTTTTTTGTTATAGAAAGCAAATGAATGTTTTAAAAATCGGGGTTAATTTTTTTCGGAAACAGATGTTTTAAAAATCTAATTTACTTCTAAAGGATCTCTGACTGTCATCATTGGTTCACATGGATGCAGATGTTGTTGATATAAACTTAAGGATGAACACCAAGGCCTCAGGCTGCTTTGCAGAATGACTCTGGCTGCCCTGGGATGTGGCAGAGGAGTGGGTAACCAGTCTTCCTGTGCAGACCTTGCTGGAGCCCCCATGAAGTGGGGCTGGTGGGACATGATGCCCTCAGGGCTGGCCCCTCATGGTGAGTAGAGAGAGTATTTTGGCCTGGAGCTTGTTTAGGCCATGATGTGCTTAGTTGCTCAGTCATGTCCGATTCTTTGTGACCCCAGGGACTGTAGCCCGCCAGGCTCCTCTGTCCATGGGGATTCTCCAGGCAAGAATACTAGAGTGGGTTGTCATGTCCTCCTCCAGGGGATCTTCCCAACCCAGGGTAGCTTGTATCTATAAAAGCATGGCTTTATCAAAGGAACAAAATCCTAAAGAAAGCTCTCCTCTGGTCTCTGAAGATTGAGAATTAGCCGATACGACTTGGGTGTTTAGGGCTGTTTGGTGGAACTTTTACCAGTTTCCAAACAAGGAAAATTTAGAAAGAAAGTGGGGAACATGAGTAGCTCATTCATGTGATGGGGAACACAGACCAAGGGCTTTGGTTGAGTGGGATTTTGCTTCAGGATTTAGGTAGTCCTCGGTCCTGGACCATGCTTTGGCCTTGCTCTGGTCCCTAGCACCCTCATGCCCAGGTTTCTTGTAGCTTGAAAATGCAGCTGGCCTCCTGAGATTGTGGTCTGAGTTCTGCCTTCATGTGGAGAAAGCTGTTGGCACCATGTAGGGCCCAGCCTGGGGAATAGGGAAATGTCGCAAAAAAAGATGGAAGGTTTGTTGGGGCTGAGGTCAGAGGAGCCACAGTAGATCATTTCCTCCTTTTACAGCAGAGGAAACTGAAAAGTTAGGTGATGTGGCCAGAGTCTCGAGAGTGTTAGGAGCAGAGCCAAAGGGAAACCGTGGCTTCCTTCCTGCCCCAGCCTTTTTGCCCTCTTAGTTTTCCTGGGCTTATTTTGGTTCTTGGGGACATCACCTGGATGCTTCTCCCTAAGAATCTCCTAGAAGTTTATGCTAAAATGTTGTTACCCTGTTGGTCAATCAGTTCCTCCTAGTGTCTGTCATCTAGTGTTGCCCACGTTTAAAACTTCATGGTATACTTGAAAGTCATGGGAGAATAATTGCTTAGCTCTCTTCTCTAAAAAAAAAACCTTCACTTAATAGCATCTTCTAATCAATCACATGTAGCCTTTCTGGCTCTTTGAAATTTAATATCTGGAAAATTCATGGTTGTAGCTGGATCTAAGACAAATCATGTGTCTTCCAGCTTAATGAGGCCTGAGCAACCAGCTACCGCCACCTGGTTGTGTTGTACCCTAATTACAAGATAAGTATATATTTAAAAGGAGGGCAGCTTTCTCACATGCAACTTTGAAGCTAGAAAATAAAGGGGAACTTTGTACTCCTAGGCAGATTCTATTGAAAAACAGTAAGAACAAAATAATTAGATGTAGTCTGAAACATGTTCAAGTAGATCAGTTTTTAAACTGCATGTGAAGTGAAGTGAAGTCGCTCAGTCGTGTCCGACTCTTTGCTTTACCATCTGAGCCACCATTAATCATCACTTAATGTCCAGGTGAAAGAGAAGGAATATTTATGTAGTGCATACTGTATGCCAGGTGCCTAAGTGTATTAAGTGCTATATATGTGTTATCTTCTTTGCTTCTTAATATGCGTGCTCAGTTGCTCAGCCGTGTCTGTCTCTGCGACCACATGGACTGTAGCCCACCAAGTTTCTGTATCCATGGAATTTTCCAGGCAAGAATACTGGAGTGGGTTGCCATTATCTTCTCCAGGGGATCTTCCTGACCCAGGGATTGAACCTGCCTTTCTTGCATCTCCTGCATTGGCAGGTGGATTCTTTACTACTGAGCCATCTGGGAAGCCCTGCTTCTCAGTATACAACCCCAAGATATTACCTTTATACAGATGCAGAGGCGTTAACAGGCAGTTACACTCTGGAACTCACAGGATTAGGTTGTGAACTCGAGTTTTCAGGCTCAAGACATTACTTGTCTTTCCTGCCTCCTGATTCTGCAGCCTTGTGTGTGCTGATGGCATCAGTGTTCAGTGGGCACCTCCCTGACTTCACCTTTTTGTTATTGGTGGTGGTTTAGCTGCTAAGTTGTGTTCGACTCTGTGATGCTATGGACAGTAGCCCACCAGGTTCCTCTGTTCACGGGATTTCCCAGGCAAGAATACTGGAGTGGGTTGCCATTTCCTTTTCTGGGGGATTGTACCAACCCAGGGATCAAACCCGGGTCTCCTGCATTGCAGGCAGATTCTCTACCAACTGAGCAGAGCCATTGGCTGATAACTAATTCTGCCTCATAGATAGAACTTCTGATCTGAGTTTCACCTATACTTTTAGAGTCTGTTCCTTTGTGGTTGGCTGTTCAGACTGTGTTGCCAGCTTCTGCTGCTGTGGGGCTGGAGTGGAAGTGGGTGAGTCCTGGGGAAGAGAATACGATGGATGCCTAAGTTACAAGGCAAAGGGGTGGAGCATGTCCTGAAAACAACTCAGCTCATAGACACCCAGGCACAAGGCTTAGGGTGCCAGATCCTGGGCCCCTGACTGAGCTGTGACCTCATGTCAGGCTAGCCCAAGTAGGATGACCAATATAGTAGGTGGCCCTGGAGAGAGAGGCTGTGTCCTGGGGCAGGGCCTGGCATCAGTGGATAGCAGTGAGTAATGTGATCCATCTGGTGAGTCTTTTCCATGTCCCCATGACCAGACAACCCCCAAAGGAAGGGAGCTCAACTCCATAGCTGGTGGGGCCTGTTGGTGTGGGGGTGAAAAAGCTTCCCAGTGACTCTGCTGTGTCCTGGGCTACCCTTTGGTGAATAAACAAGTGAGAGGTTGAGTGTGCTTCTGCTTCATTGAGGATTTGCTCAGGAAGGGTTTGGGCTGATAGCTCACTGGGGACCCTGGGGCATCCCACCAGGAGGTCCTGGCGCAAAGCAGAAGAGTGGCCTTTCTTTAGGGAACCCCATCAGTTCCTAACAGAAGCAGAAGATATTAAGAAGAGATGGCAAGAATACACAGAAGAACTGTACAAAAAAGATCTTCATGACCCAGATAATCACAGTGGTGTGATCACTGACCTAGAGCCAGACATCCTGGAATGTGAAGTCAAGTGGGCCTTAGAAAGCATCACTACGAACAAAGTTAGTGGAGGTGATGGAATTCCAGTTGAGCTATTCCAAATCCTGAAAGATGATGCTGTGAAAGTGCTGCACTCAATATGCCAGCAAATTTGGAAAACTCAGCAGTGGCCACAGGACTGGAAAAGGTCAGTTTTCATTCCAATCCTAAAGAAAGGCAATGCCAAAGAATGCTCAAACTACTGCACAATTGCACTCATCTCACACGCTAGTAAAGTAATGCTCAAAATTCTCCAAGCCAGGCTTCAGCAATATGTGAACTGTGAAATTCCTGATGTTCGAGCTGGTTTTAGAAAAGGCAGAGGAACCAGAGATCAAATTGCCAACATCCGTTGGATCGTGGAAAAAAGCAAGAGAGTTCCAGAAAGGCATCTATTTCTGCTTTATTGACTATGCCAAAGCCTTTGACTGTGTGGATCACAATAAACTGTGGAAAATTCTGAAAGAGATGGGAATACCAGACCACCTGATCTGCCTTTTGAGAAATCTGTATGCAGGTCAGGAAGCAACAGTTAGAACTGGACATGGAACAACAGACTGGTTCCAAATAGGAAAAGGAGTTCGTCAAGGCTGTATATTGTCACCCTGCTTATTTAACTTATATGCAGAGTACCTCATGAGAAACGCTGGACTGGAAGAAACACAAGCTGGAATCAAGATTGCCAGGAGAAATATCAATCACCTCAGATATGCAGATGACACCACCCT
>NW_011494956.1:16504530-16515710 GCF_000754665.1 Bison bison bison | reverse complement strand
GGAACTAAAAAGCCTCTTGATGAAAGTGAAAGTGGAGAGTGAAAAAGTTGGCTTAAAGCTCAACATTCAGAAAACGAAGACCATGGCATCCGGTCCCATCACTTCATGGGAAATAGATGGGGAAACAGTGGAAACAGTGTCAGACTTTATTTTTCTGGGCTCAAAAATCACTGCAGATGGTGACTGCAGCCATGAAATTAACAGACAGTTACTCTTTGGAAGGAAAGTTATGACCAACCTAGATAGCATATTGAAAAGCAGAGACATTACTTTGCCAACAAAGGTTCATCTAGTCAAGGCTATGGTTTTTCCTGTGGTCATGTATGGATGTGAGAGTTGGACTGTGAAGAAGGCTGAGTGCCGATGAATTGATCTTTTGAACTGTGGTGTTGGAGAAGACTCTTGAGAGTCCCTTGGACTGCAAGGAGATCCAACCAGTCCATTCTGAAGGAGATTAGCCCTGGGATTTCTTTGGAAGGAATGATGCTAAAGCTGAAACTCCAGTACTTTGGCCACCTCATGTGAAGAGTTGACTCATTGGAAAAGACTCTGATGCTGGGAGGGATTGGGGGCAGGAGGAGAAGGGGACGGCAGAGGATGAGATGGCTGGATGGCATCACTGACTTGATGCACGTGAGTCTGAGTGAACTCCGGGAGTTGGTGATGGACAGGGAGGCCTGGCGTGCTGCGATTCATGGGGTCGCAAAGAGTCGGACACGACTGAGCGACCGATCTGATCTGATCAGTCCTCTGTCTCTCCCTAAGAAATCTCTTTATCTCCACTTGGTGTCTGCCTTATTGCTTGAGACGCATTCTTTTCTGGATCAGTTATTTCTGTATGTCTGCCTATCTGGGTGTCTCCCAGTCACTAGTGCTCCGGGACAAGGCCTTACTGTTTCCCATGGTGCCCGGCACAGGACTTTGCCTATGGTAGACTGTGATCTAAGTGTCTGTGGTTCATCTGAAAGCAGGGGCCCAAAAGCGGGCTGAGGACACACAGGCTTTATAAGCTGAAGTTGCCTTCTGGGGGCCATGTGAACTGATGAGCCCCTGCCCTGTGTGTGTGACAGTCACTCAGTCATGTTCAACTGTTTGTGACCCCATGGACTGTAGCCTACCAGGCTCCTCTGTCCATGGAGCTCTCCAGGCAAGAATACTGGAGTGGGTAGCTATTCCCTTCTCCAGGGGATCTTCCTGACCCAGGGATAGAACTCAGGTCTCCTGAATTGCAGGTAGATTCTTTACCATCTAAGTGCCCTATCTATCTGTATGGTCATTGCCTTGTCTTCTGGATTTTCTAGGGTAATCCCCAATTTTTAAATGTTGACAAAAAAATGCCTTTTTTTCCACTTTACATTGGTGTGCAGGCCAAATAAAATCAATTTGGCTCTCAGATGCATTAAAAACCTCTAAATTAAAGCCCCACAAATAGCCCACATATGCCCTTGTCCTTTAAAAAATAGTTTCTCAATGCATATGCCTAATTAAATGGGCCTTGGCAATTGGGTTTCTGTCTTTCAAGTAAGTGTGTCAGAACATCCACTTCATGAGTAGGAAAAATTTTATGCAGTTGTTTTACTCAGAACCATAACAATACCAATAAAATGTATTTTATGAAGTTGGTGAGAGGGTTGTAATCTGGATGCTGTTTTACAGGGTGCAGAACTGATCCACGTTGTAAATGCCGTTGACCTCCCCCTCGACCACTCCTTTGGTGACAGATGTGGAGCCACCTCCCTTTAAGAGTCCCCCCTCAAAGCTCCTGGCACAGGGATGGACTTTGTTGGCCCTGGCAGCTCCCAGCCCTTAGGCCCATTTCTGATGAGCTCATTACTGTGGTGAGGGTCCTCAGGCTGCTGATTGCAGGTGTTATCGGGGGGAGGGATGTGTTCAAACCCCATCTTGGGCTCTCTCCAGAGGACAGGCCCCCTCCCTGTCTCCCACGCTCTCAGAGCTCCCCTTTCTGGCTGCTTCTTTTCCCACCTGGCCAAGAGAGGACGTGTGTGCTGAGAAGGGGCAGAACTCATGGCTCTGCACCATGGCTGTGGTTCCTGCCTGTCCTGGGGTCTTTTCATGGTTTCTGGGAAGATCTCTGATGCGAGAAGTGGTCAGGACATTTCTAAATCCCTGTTAGGTGCTCTGCCGGCATGTTCAGATCCAGCCTGGACACCTTGAAGGAGTGGGTGTCCTGTCCCAGTTCCTTGCAGTTCTGGTCCCTTGGGCTGCATTCTGAGGGGGGCTATTTTCAGGCAGGTCAGTGTAGGGCTGGATGGCTGGGAGAAATGCTAAGTCCAGATGTTTTGCTTCCTGGGGAATCTCAACAGGTTCATGGGCTGTGGGAGGAGAGATTCCTGGGAGGAGATGGGGAAATTCTGGCTTAAAGAGCTCTCCTCTCCTTAGTTCCCCTGTTTGTTTGACTAAAAAGCTGATTCCGGCGTGGGTACCTTCTCACCAGAGTGACTGAGTCTGGGAGCAGTGTGCATGGGGAGTCAGGCACGTGAGCATCTGAATCCTGCTCTTACCCTGAACTCTCTGTGTGGCTGTGGACCAGTGTGTCCTCAGTTTCTTCTTCTATAAAATGGGTTTAATAAAATCTCCTTTTAGGCTTAAATTAGAGAATTTGAGGTGCTTATTGGAGTGTTTAACTTTGTGTATAGATTGATTTAAATTCTCCTCCTTGCTTATTCACTTTAGCTGTCCACCCCACAGGGTTTCGCTCACTGCTTTATACCTTGCTGAGCTTATTTGCAGAGACTTTGAGACTCAGGGTGAGAATAAATTAAGAGGATGTCATGGAGATCACCTCATACCATTAGAGTGGGCTCCTAGGAGACCTCCCTGATCCGAGCCTCACTCTTGCATGCCACCCCATCCAGAGCCCACCCTGTCAAGGCTCACTCCCCCCAGGACCTGTGCCACCTCAGTTCCAGAAGACCCTTCCAAAGGCACTGATTGGAAAAGTCAGTTATTCTAACTTAAAAACAAAACCCAGGAGTTCCCTGACGGCCCCGTGTTTAGGACTCGGCACTTTCATTGCCCTGGCTTGGGTTCAATTCCTAGTTGGGGAACTAAGATCCACAAGCCACTTTCTTTCCCTGGGCCTCCTTAGGTGTTACCTGCAGCTCACTCTTCCATCTCTACCCTCTAAGCCCTCCAACCAGACAGCTGGCTTGTCCTCAGATGTGGTATTTCTGGCTGCCCACTTTGGGCTGTTCAGTTTTCTCTGCCTGCAGGGCTGCCCCGCTGTCTCCATCTTTTACCACCACCGCCCCCCACCCTTAATAGGCTGCTTGAAGTAGTGTCCTGATCTTCTCCTTTATGCCGTTAATGTTGTACCTGTTCCAGCTACAGATGTGACAAGCTCAACAACATAATGTTATAATGATTATATAATCTTATGCTTTTAAAAGACACTGAACGAATACATGAGAAAAATATATTTATAGAGTCTTTTATTACAACCCACATATTTACCATACCCAATACTTTCTATTTCTTCCTCCATTTCCATGTTACTTCTGATGTCATTTCCTTCCGTTCCGCGTGACATCCTTTTCTAACTTTTGGAGGCAGGTTTGCCAACAATGAATTCTCTCTTTGTTTGTCTGGGAATGTCTGTATTTTGCCTTTGGGATTTTGTAAGATAGTTTTGCTTTTGCTGGATATAGAATTCTTGCTTGACAGTTTTTTTTTTTTCATTTTGATATTCTGAGTATGTCATTCCACTGCCTTTGGGTTTCCATTGTTTCAGAAAAGAATCAGGTATTAATCATATTGATGTTCCTCTGTATGTGATAAATCATTTTTCTCTTGCTGGGTTAGAAATCTTCTCTTTGTCTTTTAAGCAGTTGACTATGATGTTTAAACATTTGACTATGATGTATCTATGTGTGAGTCTCCTTATACTTATCCTATTTTGGGCACAGTGAGCTTCCTGACTGTGTGTAGATCAATGCTTTTCATCAATTCAGAAAGTTTTAAGCCATTATTTTTCAAAAATTTTGTCCTTTTTACTCTTCTTCTGGAATGCTCATCAAATGCGTATTGGTGTGCTAAGTGTTATCCAGATTTCTGAGGTTCTATTACTTTTACTTTAATCTTCTTTCTTTGTTCTTAGATATAGTTTCCATCAACCTGTCTTCAAGTTCACTGATTTTTTTCCAGTTTGAAGAATCTTATGTCAAGCTCCTCCAGGAAGTTTCTCATTTCAGTTATTGCATTTTTCATCTCCAGACTTACCATCTGATTCATTCTTTATAATTTCTGTCTCCTTAGTGAAAATATCTGTTGATTGGTAGTTATCATAATACTTTTAAACATGATTTCCTCTATTTTTTAACATATTTATAATAACTACTTTGAAGTTTTTGCTAATTCCAACATTGGGAGACTGTTTTTGTTTTTTTTTTTTGTTTTCCCCCTTGCATATGGGACACACTTTTCCAGTTTTTTGATGTGTCATATTTTTTTAAACATTTAAAACTAGACATTTAGGTCAATATATTATACTATCTCTTTCCCCCTTGAAGGCTGTTGTTACTATTTTTGTTTATAGGTCTGTTTTGTAACGTGCCAGGGTTAAATCTGTGAAATCTGTCTCCCCTGGGGTGTGTGGCCCCCAATGTGTTGGTTCAGGTTTTATTTTTTGATTTTTGTTTTTAAGTTTAAGTCTTGTTTCCTAGGGGTAGCCCCTCCGTCTATGTAGCTTAGTGGTCGTCCAGTGATTAGACGGAAGTTGTGCTCAAACACTTTGAACCAGTTCATCTTCCATTCTCTGCTGGTGGATCTGTGTGTAGATGAAAGCATTCAGACCATTTTGAGACCTACTTCAGCTTCAACTTCCCGGTGGGACTTTTGCTTCTCCTGTGTACAGGCATGGTCTTAGGGCTCGTGTGTGGAATCTTGGATTCTCTCTGGTTTTCGCTGGACATGTGTGCAGCCTCAGCCAGGGGAATGCTTGCCTCAGCCATTATTACAGCCTTGCCTGCCGAGGTCCTCATTTGTGGTGACGATGATACTGGACTTGGGCATCACCAATCACTGCAAATCCAAGTCTTCTGTGACTTCAAAGATCTGCCGTTCTCATGTCTTTCTTCTCTGGCAGAACCTCCTTATCAGTCCAGCTCAGAGGAAAATGGAGAGCAGGGAGTGGCCCTAGGCATGAATATCACAAATTCTCCCATTCTTACCCAAAGTTCAGCCTTTGAGACATAAACACTTCTCGGGTTGCTTTGGTGAAGGTTCAAAGTGCTGAGATGGTTGTCTTTGCCACTTTTGCCCAGCTTTATAGTTGCTTTATAGTTACAGAAGAACTATACAAAAAATATCTTTATTACCCAGATGACCACGATAGGGTGATCACTCACCTAGAGCCAGACATCCTGGAATGTGAAGTCAAATGGGCCTTAGGAAGCATCACTGTGAACAAAGCTGGTGGAGGTGATGAAATTCCAGATGAGTTATTTCAAATCCTAAAAGATGATGCTGTTAAAGTGCTGCTCTCAATATGTCAGCAAATTTAGAAAACTCAGCAGTGGCCACAGGACTGGAAAAGGTCAGTTTTCATTCCAGTCCCAAAGAAAGGCAATGCCAAGGAATGTTCAGACTACCACACAATTGCACTCATCTCACACTCTAGCAAAGTAATGCTCAAAATTCTCTAGGCCAGGTTTCAGTAGTACTTGAACTGTGAACTTCAAGATGTTCAAGCTGGATTTAGAAAGGGCAGAGGAACCAGAGATCAAGTTGCCATCTGTTAGATCATCAAAAAAAGCAAGAGAGTTCCAAAAAAAACATCTGCTTTTGCTTTATTGACTATGCCAAAGCCTGTGTGGACCACAACAAACTCTGGAAAATTCTTCAAGAGATGGGAATACCAGACACCTGACCTGCTTCTTGAGAAATCTGTATGCAGGTCAGGAAGCAACAGTTAGAACTGGACATGGAATAAGAGGATGGTTCCAAAAAGGGAAAGGACTATGTCAAGGTTGTGTATTGTCACCCTGCTTATTTAACTTATATGCAGAGTACATCATGAGAAATGCTGGGCTGGATGAAGCACAAGCTGGAATCAAGATTGCCAGGAGAAATATCAATAACCTCAGATATGCAGATGACCATTATGGTAGGAAGAGAAGAAGAACTAAAGAGCCTATTGATGAAAGTGAAAGAGGAGAGTGAAAAAGTTGGCTTAAAGCTCAACATTCAGAAAACTAAGATCATGGCATCCAGTCCCATCACTTCATGGCAAATAGATGGGGAAACAATGGAAACAGTGACAGACTTTATTTTGGGGGACTCAAAAATCACTGCAGATGGTCACTGAAGCCATGAAGTTAAAGGCACTTGCTCCTTGGAAGAAAAGCTATGACCAACCTAGACAGCATATTAAGAAGCAGAGACATTACTTTGCCAACAAAGGTCCGTCTAGTCAAAGCTATAGTTTTTCCAGTAGTCATGTATGGATGTGATAGTTGGATATAAAGAAAACTGAATGCCAAAGAATTGTTGCTTTTGAACTGTGGTGTTGGAGAAGACTCTTGAGAGTCCCTTGGACTGCAAGGGGATCCAACCAGTGAACCCTAAAGGAAATCAGTCCTGAATATCATTGGAAGGGCTGATGCTGAAACTGAAACTCCAATACTTTGGCCACCTGATGTGAAGAACTGACTCATTGGAAAAGACCCTGATGTTGGGAAAGACTGACGGCAGGAGGAGATGGTGATGACAAAGAATTAGATGGCTGGATGGCATCACCGACTCAATGGACATGAGTTTGAGCATGCTCTGGGAGTTGGTGATGGACAGGGAAGCCTGGCATGTTGCAGTGTATGGGGTCACAAAGAGTCGGGCACGGCTGAGTGACTGAAGTGAACTGATAGTTGCTTTTTTTAAAAAAAGAGTATCTTCTTACCTCTTTCCTCTGCTCAGCCCTGAGTGTCTACCAGGTTGCATATATTTTTTAATGTGAGCAGGTTTTTCCTGGCTGCAGAGTCACTGGAGAGCATGGGTTTCCTTCCCTACTTACTTAAGAGCTCTGTCTGAATCCACTTTTGGAGTTGCCTTTGGATCCTCAATGAATGGCATCATACTGGCACACAGTGGGTGCCCAGCCTATGTTTGTTGGACCTACGACCTTAAGGATGGCTGACAGATGGGGTAATCCAGTTGAATGCTGTATGTGGACTCAGAAAGACCTGGCTTTGGTTCTCAAGTACAGTGCCTTGCCTTACTACTTCTTAGTTTCTCATCTGTAAAATGTCAGAAATAAAACTCACTTCTTGGGATAAGCTGTGTGAATTAAATAAGAGAAAATGTAGAAGTTATCCAGAACAATCCCAGCATGGAGTAGTGCTTTATAATTATTGCTTTCATTTCTTCCTCTAAGATGTGAGGTTGATGAAGATAATATGCCTTTGGTAATCTGGCTTATCCATCCATCCATCCATTCATCCAGCCAGCCATCTTTCTATAGATACAGAGATAAATGAAACAGGAAATGTGCTCTGGGGAACCACCTTTAATGAAGAAGACAAACACAGATAGTTTACAATCCTGTGGACAAGAGCTATGACAGGTATGAGTGATGAGCTGCCAGTACAGAGGCCAGAGGAGTGATCCTGGAGTGTCCCTTACCCTCTGCTGTGGCTTTGAGGCTCTCTGGTTGGGGCAGAAAGCTGAGATGGGTAGTGACAAGATCACCTAGCACTTTCTTCATCCCAGCCCAAGGAAGGTAATCCAGTGGATCTCAGGCTATTGCAGTCATGTATGTGCTCACACTGCCTCTGTAGGAGGACAGTTTTACTTTTCCTGCCAAGACACGTGTCATTTCTAGCCACTGTTTTACTGCAAAGCACTTACTTGTCATAGTTTTTCGTGGAGTCCAGGAGTGCCTAGAAAGCTCTCATTTTTTGTCACAGAGGAGACACTCTTGCCTCTGTTAGATGACTGGGGCTAGTCCGTCTCCCTGCTTCTACCTCCTGCCCCCAACATGCCCATACTTAGGAGGCAGAGGCTTTCGTGCGCAGGTTAGAGTGAAGACTGTGGTTGTTTCCCGTCTGCAGAGATTTTCCGAGGTCGCCATATCCTTGGGGAAGAGGTGCTGCCAACCTGTGCCCCAGACTTGCTTTTTCTTCTCTGCTTCAGTCTTGCCTCTTCTTGGGGGTGCAGGGGCAGGAGGGCAAGGAGCAGCGGACAGGTTGTCCCTGGGTCTGTTCGCCAGGCACCATGGCTCCTGTTGTGTTAAGCCAGCAACAGTTTTTCTCTGCAAATACAGATGCATTTTGAAGCCTGGTGCTGAGTGTTATGTCAGAACAGAAGCCCATTATGAAGTGGTTCATTGCTTTCACGTTGCCACCTGCCAGGACAAGACTCTGGGGCCCTGTTCAGAAGAATGTTAGTGCAGCCCCGTGCCACCTGCCTATCATGCTCCCCTCAAGAGCCCTCCTGATGCCAGCGCTGTTCCCTGCACGTGCTTCCTCCAGAGCATCGCTCTGTGCTCCTTGCTGGCCCTGGGAGCTTTACAGCCCAGATTTACTATTCACTGTTGTTTCCCAAGTACATCTTACGCGATGCCTGGTCAGTGAAAAGTGGTTCTTTGTCTGTCTTCTCCACAGAGTTACTTCAAACCCTGCTCCTGGCTGAAGGCAGGAGTGTTCCTGTTTGTAAAGGGATTGCTTACCTTGGCGGGCAGTGTTTGGGGAAGGAAAGGTTAAGGGCAGAAAGGGAAGACAGCCAAGGGCTCTGGTGGGCCACTCCCTGGTCCGCTTTGGAAGTTGAAACTGAAACCTCTGGATATTTACCCAGCCAAGTCACCTGGATGAGGAATGGGCCAGGAGGGTCATGTGACGGGAGTCGAGGCGAGTACAAAAGAATCCATTTATTATCCTGGCAGGAAATTTGTTCTTTTGGATTCTGGAGCTGCAGACATAATGATTTCATTTCCTTCAGGGGAGGGAGATTAATGGCCCTTCCCGGCCTGTACGGACAGCCGTTTCCTGCGTTTCCCCGGGTGTCGTCAGCGCCAGTATGCTGGGGTCAGCGTGCCGATTCACGCTGATTAAGGGAACGTAGCCTTCCCTGTGGAAGACTCCAGGATACCTGGAAGTGACCTGGGTTAAAACCCACACATCATGGAAAAACACATCCCAGACAGAGAGGCCGTCCCCAAGAACCTCTGCAAGCTGCCAACAGAGGTGGCACGAGGCTGGGTCCCCTCCTGCTTCGGACGTAGCCACTCATCCTAGGAGCAGGCTAGAGCATTGATCCTCCGGGAGACAGCTGGGACCAGGACTCCAGTATGATGAGCTGCTGGGTCCCCTCCTGCTTCGGATGTAGCCACTCATCCTAGGAGCAGGCTGGAGCGTTGACCCCCAGGGAGACAGCTGGGACCAGGACTCCAGCATGATGAGCTGCTACTTGCTCATCAGCTGTGTGATGTGGGCAAGGTGCCCAACCACCCCGAGCCCGACTTCCTCATCTATAAACTACAGAGATACGCTTACATCACCAGGCCTCAGAGAGGTTAAATGAGAGCTGTGCTTTTAAACTAGAGTCCTTTGCAGGAGGATGGCCTCTCGCCATCCCTCTGGACTCCTGGTGGCTGTAGGGAGGACCACTCCTGAGGCAGAATCAGCCCTGTGTAGAGGACAAGGTGAGGTGGGTGGACTGAGGCTGGTGATCTGCCCTGAGATGAGGAGCTCAAGAGGAAGGCAGGACTAGGGACCCAGAAGGGCCTTGCCTGGGCATTCCTCCCAAGACTGTCCCTCAGTGACCAAGATGGCCATTGCAACCTGGTGTTTCATATTGTGTGGAGCAGATATCCCATATGGGGAGTCAGATTCTGTGTCTGGATAAGGATCAGAGTTACGTTTTAGAAAAAGAAAATCAGACTTAAACAGTTTTCCACTGTGGCCTGGAGACGTGGTGTGTCCTGGTGTGCTGCCCAGAGTCAGGCTCCGGCCTGTGAGGTGCTGGGCCTCCTCCCACTGGTGCCTGGTGGCTGTTGCTCATTAAGTAGCTTTCATTCAAAGAAACCTTTGCTTTGCAGAGAGATGCAGAGGTGATTAATTTGGAGGGATTTATGTATTTTCCTTCCCTCAGTTTCTCATCTGTGTCAGCATGTAACCCCAGCCACACATTCGCCATGGAGAAGAGTAAATTTCTTAGTCTCTGCATAAAGAGGTATCAGAACGTATGAAATGAAATTAAGCTGAGTTAAATTGACAAAGCTGTGAACACAGGAACATGTGACTAGGACCAGGGGCTGTCACAAGGATATCAGGCTGTTCCCTGGGGGCCTTGGAAATAGGGTGAGGCTCCCAGCAATGGGTAGTTCCTGGAAATCCTCCGGGAGGCAGGGGCATGTCTTGAGGCAGGGGCATTACTAAACAAAAGTTAAATATGGATAACAGAGCAATTTTAATAAACATTTTACTTTTAATATGTTTATGATGTTGTTAATTATCTAAGTAGAAAAAATAGAGATTGTAGCACATTGAACAAAGATTGCTGATTAGGATAATAAAATGGAAATTTTCATCAAGACGATAACTTTAAGTCAAAGGAGGTTTTCTCTTAGGCTGCCAGAGCTTTCATCTTTATTAAACACCCCATTTATCATCAACACTCCATTCATCACCAGCATTAGGTTAATACTGACAATTTAAAATAGAACTAACTTTTTCTTGCCATTTTGATGCTGATACAATAACAGTGCTGGAGACTTTGAGGAAATTGTCACAAGCTGTCATGCTTCTTTCCCTGCTGCAGTCGGCTGCCACTCTCCAACCCAAACCTCAAGGCACCAGCCGCTCGGGAGTGAGGCTTCTCTTGCTGGAAGCTCCTCCATGATCTGTAGTCCTTAAGTTTCGTGTGTTCTTCCTTGAGAAAGCAGAAGGGCCTTTGGTGGGTTGAGATTGTCTCTTTGTGATGGAAGTGTGTCCAGGAGTCATAGGTCTCTATTTTTCAGCCCAGTATGAGAGGTCATTGTTGAGTGTCTGCAAGATACAGGGCAGATGCCAAAAGAGGCAAGACTCAGCCTGCTCTTGGAGGCCATACCACATATAAGTCAGGAGGTGTGAGTCTCAGAGGAGCAGAGCAGACAGAAGCACCCAGAGGATAAACAGAGCTGATCTGATGACCACACTTAGAGAACCGTTGATTTAGACTAAGGCTTGAGA
>NW_011494956.1:16504079-16504430 GCF_000754665.1 Bison bison bison | reverse complement strand
GAGAAATGGAGTATTTCCTACCATATCAATAAACAAGGATATCATAGCCATAAGTGATTTTGGCCCTCCAAATGTGAATTTCTGAGCCCAGAGGGCACCCAGGGAAAACAACCTGTGATTCTGTTGCAGGACGGCGGACCCCTTCCAGGGCCCGAAACTGGGCTCAGAAACACTCAGAAATGAATTGTCTGAGGAGACACACGTGCTGCCAAAGCAAGAGATTTTATTGGGAAAGGGCACCCGGGTGGAGAGCAGTAGGGTAAGGGAACCCAGAAGAACTGCTCTGCCACGTGGCTAGCAGTCTCGGGTTTTATGGTGATGGGATTAGTTTCCGGGTGGTCTTTGGCCAAT
>NW_011494956.1:16501182-16503979 GCF_000754665.1 Bison bison bison | reverse complement strand
CTGGTGGTGCACGCATCGCTCAGCCAAGATGGATGCTAGCGAGAGGGATTCTGGGAAGTGGATGGACACCCGGTGTCTCCTTTCGACCTTTCCTGAACTCTTCTGGTTGGTGGTGGCTTATTAGTTCCGTATTCCTTACCAGGATCTCCTGTCATAAAACAATTCAAGCGAATGGTTACTAAAGGGCCTGGCCAGGGTGGGCGGTTTCAGTCAGTGTGCTTCCCCTATCAATTCTGCAAGCTTATCAGGCTGCCACCACTCCCAAAGTAAAAGATGCTTGCCCCTTGGATGAAAAGCTATGACAAACCAAGACAGCATATTAAAAAACAGAGACATTACTCTGCTGACAAAGGTCCATTTAGTCAAAGCTGTGGTTTTTCCAGTAATCATGTATGGATGTGACCATAAAGAAGGCTGAGCACCAAAGAATCTATGTCTTCCTACTGTGGTGTTGGAGAAGACTCTTGAGAGTCCCTTGAATTGCAAGGGGATCAAAGCAGTCAATTCTAAAGGAAATCAGTCCTGAAGATTCATTGGAAGGACTGATGCTGAAGCTGAAACTCCAATACTTTGGTCACCTGATGTGAAGAGCTGACTCATTAGAAAAGACCCTGATGCTGGGAAAGATTGAAGGCAGGAGGTGATGGGGACAACAGAGGATGAGATGGTTGGATGGCATCACCGACTCAATGGACATGAGTTTGAGCAAGCTCCAGGAGATCGTGAAGGTCAGGAAAGTCTGGTGTGCTGCAGTCCACGGGGTTGCAAAGGGTCGGACATGACTAGCAACTGAGCAAAAACAGCAACAACCACTCCCAATGCTACTCCCTGTGATGAGCGAGGAACTAAGGATGTGAAAAATCAAATCACAGGATGCTGGCCCCAGATAGCTGAAATGCATATGAAAAGAATAATGTTAGTGAGAGCAGACTCTTACATCTTCCCTTTCATAGAAAAGTGCTAAATTCCTTAACTTGAGACATCTGGTTTTCCTTAATTAACAGTAATCTTCTGATGTTCAGATTACCTGCCACTTGCTGCAAACTTCTATATATCTTGACTCCTCCCACCCCCCGTCCCCACCCTTCTTGGAGTCCTAAAAACCCCCAACAAATAAAACACAACTCTCAACTTTTAAGTTATGACTATTTTCTTTAGTCCACAGGCTGCTATGAATAAACTAGGAAGCTTTGCAGAGAGGAGGAGAAATCCTGGAAAGTGATGGGGCCAGAGTTGGAGTTGGGAAGTTTAAGGGCAACCAGCCCAGGGAGAAGGCTGCAGGGCGTTTGCAGCATGCATGGAGGTGGACAGCAGGTGGATCTGGGGGTTGGAGATGGAGAACTCTCTCTCCCCATCACTGGAGAGGGGTGAGTGGCACAGGGAGGATGCAGGAGTAGCCTGAGGGCAGGGTTGGGAGATTTGGAGTCAGAAGCCATTCACCCCAGCTGGACAGCTCCCTCCTGAGATGCAGCCCAGCGGGACCACCCCAAAGACACCTGTGGTTCATGGCCCATGACCGCTGCCTCCTATTGGGGCTGTTAGTGCTGCCTCTGCTGGGTGGGGGAGGGGGCGGGGAGGGATATGCCCCCTGGGTCTCTGCTCCACAGAGCTCCTTTTGTGGGGAAAAGGACCACTGCCTTGGGAAGGGGCCTGGCACCTGCCCATGCCCAGCAGCGGGGTGGTCTTGGCTGCTGGCTGCTCTCCACGGCTGGCTGGGAGGCTGCTCCTGGTGGCTGTGCTCTGGGGCAGTGGGGAGGGGACTGCCTAGATGCCAGTGTGGAGCTTCCTCCCCTAGGAGCCTTCCACCTTCCCCAATCCTCTAGGGCTTCTTTAATGTGCTACGTTGTAGCTTAAAAGGCCTCTTTCTTTTCCTTCATCATAAAATTGCCAAGGAACAATGACTGTCATTTAAAACAGCAGCTTTAAAGCTCCTTCCCCCCAGTTACTGCCATGTCACGGCTGCTCCACATCAAAGCCACGTGGAGCTCCCGAGAGAACAGGAGCGCGGGCCCCGGTGCGTCCAGGGCCACAGGGGCCAGCCTGCTGCTGAGACCTTCTCTGAAAGAAGGGCACCCTCCACGTTGACCCCTTGAGAGACCACCCTGGTTTGGGGCTTGGAGAAATGAGGCTGGGAGGCCTTCAGGGGTCTTCTTGGAGTTCTCTGGGCTTGCCTTCACTGAGTGCTCTCTAGGGCTGGGAGATGGGGAGTGCAGGGCAGGGAAAGGCTGTGTCCTGGACACAGAGGTGAGAAGGGTCTGTGGGGCCTGGGGGCTGACTTAGGAGTCAGGGAGTTGTGCCCAAGCAGGGAGGGGCCGCCCACCTTGCTGGGCCTGCACAGCTGGGAGTCTTGATTTGTCTGATGGTGTTGGGGGTCATGATCCATCCCACTCCTCGTTCCCTGAGCACTCCCATGGCTGCCGTTTAGGCATGTGGTTATTGTTCAGTCACTAAGTCATGTCCGACTCTTTGTGACCCCATGGACTGCAACACACCAGACTTCCCTGTCCTTCACCATCTCCCCGAGTTTGCTCTAACTCATGTGCATTGAGTCAATGATGCCATCCAACCATCTCATCCTCCTTTGTCCCCTTCTCCTACCTTTGATCTTTTCCAGCATCAGGATCTTTTCCAGTGAGTCAGCTCTGGCATCAGGTGGCCGAAATATTGGAGCTTCAGCTTTAGCATCAATCCTTCCAATGAACATTTAGGATTGATTTCCTTTAGGATTGACTGGCTTGATCTCCTTGTGGGCATGAGGTGGGGGCGCAGACAGTCTCCTCATGGATGGAACAGGGTC
>NW_011494956.1:16468920-16501082 GCF_000754665.1 Bison bison bison | reverse complement strand
GAACAGGGTCAGCTGCAGCAGACCCTCTGGCTGGTTGGTGTAGAACCAGGAGGGGGTGTGTGTGTGTCCACTGACCTGGGGCAGCCCTGCAGAAGCAGCTGGGAGGGAAATTGCATCAGAGTGGAAGGATGGGCCGTGGCCTGGGCCTGGATCAGAAGCTGCCCTTCTCCCCTCATCCCTGTTGAATCATTGCCCTGTTTCCTCCTGGCTGAAGGCCCAAATGTGTTTGGAACGTAAAGTGCTGGTTCTGTGTCCTTCCAGAGTCTAGGGAAGAGAGCCGGGAGTGCTGGGCTCCCCAAGGCTGGGCAGGCCTTGTCTGGCTGCAGGGAGATTACCAAGCAGGGCACATACATAGCTCCTTAATGCTGCTTCTCAGTGACAGGTTTGCAAAAATGGCTAAGGTTTCTGAAGAGAGTCCTTTCCAGAGTCTCTTTTGGGGTTTCCTCCACTGTCCAGTCCTCACAGCCCATTTTGCATGGATCCCTGGTGCACTGCCTTCCTACTTCTCCTCCTGGCAGCCCCCTTCCTCTCCCCACTGCCCCTTTGTTCCCCTGAGGTCCCCTTGCCCCGCACTGGTTATTTCCTCTTCTCTCTTTCCCCTTCCCTTTCTCTCCCCATCTCTCTCTCCCTCCTCCTTCTTCAGTCCCTTTCCTCCTCCTTTGTAAATTCCTTCCTTCTGTAGTCACCTTCTGCTGACAACAGGCACCCCCTCCTTGGTGAATGGACTCTGTGCACATTTGTGTGCATGGCTGGGTACACATGGGCTGCCTCGGCTTTTGCAGTCTTGTCCTTTGGGCTACTGCCAGTTCAGAGGGCCAAACCATGCTCATTGTCCTCAGTGCCTTGACCCATGGGCACTGTGGTCACTCTTCACTGCCTGACAAAGGGTACTTTGTTTCACATCTGAGATTTGTTTACATGTTAATCCTTACAAACGAAGGTATAAATATGGACTCTCCTTTGTTACACATTTAATGAGTAACATTGGCTAAAAATCATAAAATGGTGAAAATCTTGACAGTCTGGAAAATAAAACTGTCACCGTGCTTACCTTTTTGTAGCTCCGTCTGTGCTCAGAGCTGAGCTGTCATCCTTTGTCAGGCTCTGGAGGGCTGATGCACGTCCATGGACCTCGGGATGAGCTTGGATCTTCACCAGCCTTCTTGGCCCAATGTCTGTCTTTGAAATTATGCCCAAGGATGGGTTTCCAGTAAACCCCCAAGGTTTCAAGGGTCTGTTCAAGTTCAGATTACATGCCCGGCCCCCATCCTGAGCTGGCGCCTTGTACTTAACCCTCCTCAGGGGTGTTTTTGTGCCTGTTTTTAGTGGCCATGCCAGGACAGCACACTGCCATCTCGTGTCACCCAGTTGTCCCCACCTTGCACTGCTGTCCGCCTCAGTGGTCCCCTTCTTCAGGTGGCCCCACCCCTCTGATGGTCTGCCTCAACCCTAAATCTGCAGCCACAGTGGGCCCTGCCAGTCCTACCCTGGCAAGCCACATTTTCGCAGATGGCTCTGTTAAATCCGAAGGCATTATTGGGTTTCTGCAGCCCTGTGTGCCAAGGCCATATGGGGCTACAGGAGAAAAGGACAGAGGGTCAGACACTTGATCGCCCACCCCCACCCCCTACATCTCCTTCAGACACCTTCATCATGGTACTTCAGTCCGTCCTTTGTGGTGAAGTGATGGGGTTTGGAAGAGGACTTTTGTAGGTGCAACCAAGTGTAACAGAAGGCATCCACCTCACCAGGAGGAGAACTGAAGGCCTGAAAAGCCATGGAGTCACCTATGGAGAGGGTGAAACCACTCCCTCAGAGTCTTGGGTGCAAGTGTCCAAGTATGCAGTGAATATGGAGAGACAGACAAAGAGACACACCCGAGCACACTAATTGTTGATTTGTGTTGTGTGGAGGGTGACCAGCCCTGTTGTCCTGAGTAGGGGACCACAGTCCTGGGGTAAGCAGCAGGGACCAGGAGAATCAGTGGATTAGGGAGTATGAGTAGCAGAGAACGCTGGGCTGGAGCCAGGGCAGGCCCTGCTGCCAGCTGTTGTGAGGATGTGGGCGTGTGGTTTCACCATCTGAGCCCCAGGTTCCCCACCCATCAAGTCAGGAAGGCCAGGGAGGTCGCTACCAGCTCTGATTTTCTGTGACTGTCACATCTGAAAAGGGGAGGAGAGGAGAACTGGGGCAGGATGCAGAGTGGGAGAGATGGGGGAGGAAGAAAGAGGGAGAGGAAGAGAGAGGAAGGAAATAGACAGGGGCAAGGATTAAAAGTGAAAGAAGCAAAATAAAAGATGAGACAGAAGCAAGAGGAGAAAAGGAACAAGAAAGAAAAGGTGAGCGCTTATCTGGGAGCTGGTGTTGTTGGGGGAGGAGGCAGGAGGGAAGCACGTGGCAGAACTCCAGGAGGCACGTGAGAGGCGCCTGTGCTCGAGCCCTGTGTGCCTCTCTGGATCAGCCTGAAGAACCAGGTGGGGGTACCACGGGTGCCCCGAGGACTCCCAGTTCATGTGGGGGTTGGGCAGTCTCTCACAGTGGAGCTGGAAACAGGAGGAAATGGCAGACATGTTTGGGGGACAGGAAGTAGGTGAAAGGGAGTGGTCGAAGGCAGCATCTAGGTTTCTGGTTTTTACCATCAATGAATAGTGGGTCTTCTCGTTGAGATGGGAAAGATGGGGAGCTAACTGAGTTTGGGAGACTTGAATGTGCTGACTTTGAGACACTGGTGAGAATTCCAAGTGGACGTGGTGAAGGAGGTTGGATGTGTGGATCTGGGGCTCCGAGGAGAAGTCTGTGGGCTGAGATCGAGGTGGAAAGTTGGTAACCATACACAGATGGTAAATTCCCCGCCGGAAATACCATGGCCAGTGGTGTTCTTGGACTCTTCTTATACAGGTAGAGAAAGGGAAGGCTTTGAAAGGAAGAGAGAGTTTTGAGCCCCTGCCCTGCCCAGAGCTTAAGCCGGGTAAGACACGAGTTGCATAGAAAATATAAGACACGGGTTCTGTACAAGAATGACAACTCATCTTAACAAAGCCTATTTTCCTCGACCAGGACTGTATCCATCATGGAGTCCTTGTGCTGAACCTGTGCTCAGCCTCAGCATCCTTTCCTCGGCTGTGAAATTCTCTCCTTGTGCAAGCAGGCGCACCTGTTCCTCTCATGTCCTGGGAGTTTACACAGGGTTCCCATGCACAGAAATGATGTCTGTCTTGCTGCAAGCCCACAGCTGATGTCAGGTGGGGCTGGCTTGGGTCTCCATGTGAGTGATGGATCTGGGTTTATTGAGAGGAATTATGCAGTTGGAGCACTTAGTAGATGCTCAGTGAACTCGTGAGAGATGAACAAATGTCTAGGTAAGTGGGTGCCTGCAGCCTAAGTGGGCAGGAATAGCCTGATGACCCTAGGGGCTGAGTTGAGCTGCACGGAGCCCCAGAGGTGGTCACTGAATGTGTGTCTAATCGTGATCTCCTAACATCTCCCTCTGGACTAACTCAGACACCCCCCATGAGCCTGGCCTCTTGGTTTCTTCTCCTTGAGAAATTGCCTTCCTGAGCTACAATTTGCCAAAGTGCTGTCAGCCTGCAATGAGGAGCTTTGGAAGAACAGCCCCGGTAAAGTCCTGGTGGTATTTATCATGAGGGGGTCATCAGTTGCATTCCTCGGTGTCCTTGTGGGGGCCCGTGGGAGGCATTGGCTTCAGGCTGCATAGCAAGAACAGGAGACTTTGCTGACAGTCATTTTGTTGACGTCCTGTGGACCCCATGACTCGTGTAACTAATCAGGTTTTCTTCATCCATCTACTGCTAGAAAATCCAGCTTTCATGGGTGGCTTGGCCAAAGCAAATGAGTTGTTTTAGCCTTACTGTGGGCTCCAGTTTATGCCTTTACTCCTGTTTTTTTTCTTCTCACTTATTTTTATTTAGAGATTTTCTATTGCTTTTTTTTTAATATAAAGCAAATATAGATGCTCTACAAAATTTAAAAAAGGCATAGAAAACTATAAAGAAGAAAATTGAGTCAGTTGTAATCCCCACCCCGTCCTTGTGGAACTCTGTTAAATTTTGTGTTCAGCTTACCTGTCTCTGTCCTGTACACACATAAGCACATGACATATAGGTGTACACACACATACACACCTGCATAATATTCAAACAACACTTTACCATGTTATACACAGTGTTTAGTAACTTCAAAACATAGCAGTACATATCACATTTTTTTATTTGGTTACATATATATCTTAGAGTATTTTACATAATCCTTGCAAGCCATCTTAAATCTTCTAAAATAGAGTGGGTTATAAATAAAGTAACATGTAAGATTTAAGGCAGAATCTTCCAGGGAAGCTTTGGAACCCAGAATGAGGCAAGGCCTACAGCAAATCAGGGACTAGGGGGGTGCGCCCCAGAAGCCGGAGGCTCTGGACGGACACTCTCACAGCGAGAGCTGCCCTGTGGATGGAGTTGCCCTGGGAAGGCTGCCTCAGGTTCTTGAGAGGATTTTGAACACACTGGAAGAAGTTCCCAGGTGCCCGTTGGATCCCACAGTCAGACTAGAGGAAACTCACCCGTGGAACCTGCAGACAGAACACTGGAGCTGCTAGAAAGTGCTAGAAATGGGGGGCATGTGTGCCCTCTGAGCGGCCTGTCCTTCCTCTAGCAGAAACAGTGGACGTCACCTTAAAGCTGCAGAATGACTCCTGGTGGCAGATGGGGCCGTGACCTGAGTGTACAGACTGTGATGGGGCTGAGATGTAGAAATAGCTCCTAAAACATTTTTTCTGTATCAGGAGGCTGCTTTATTTCCCTGTAGCTTTCCCACCAATGATGCTGGGGGAAGGAAGAAGGGAATATACCAAAGCACAGGGAAAAAGGAAGCCAGGACCTAGAAATGTTTCTGCTCCACTGGAATAACTCTTATTGTGAGCCCTGATCTGGTACCCTCTGAATGGCTTGTGTGTTCAGCATTGGGTCCACAAAGAGACTTGATTAGATGGTAGAATTAGGATTATACCCATTTTACAGATGACAAAATAGAGGAAAAGAGGAATCAAGTAACTTAGGGTCACGAAGCTGCTAATGGTTGGAGACAGGTCCAACGTCAAGTGGCCTGACTACAGATGTCACCCTTAAGCCACGAGACTTCAGGGTCCACACAGAAATACAAATAAGGAAGCCCTTCTGGTTCCTGGAGGAAGATGGGAAGCAATAGTGGAAAGATGGAACTGAGTGCTGGCACTCCAGCCCCCAACTTTGGGGTGGGGTGGTGGGAGGGTGCTGTGAACTTGGAGGTCCTTAGGAAGCTTTGGGGGCAGGATGGATGTTTGCAGTGGATAAGCAGATGGGAGCAGGCCTGGAGAGGGGCTGCACCATGGTGAGAGTGACCCGGGCAGGTACCCAGGGCCTGCACAACATGCCAGGCAGTGCTCCTTCCATGCAGGGGTGGGGGGGCAGGCTGGGCACTTGTGTGTGAGAGGGGGACAGCAGCAGATAGCCGAATCTCATGTCCCCCCAGTGAGGGTAGCTCAGCCTCCTTGCACCTCACCCCACAGATGGGGTGGGAGGCAGATGAGCCTGAGTACGTCTGAAAGGAGATTCTTTTAAACCAGAAGACATGGAGTTTTCTTTAACTTTGTACTTTTGTCTGCTCTCATAGCCTTGTTTTGTTCAGTGCGGTGGCTGCTAACCACCTGTGGCAACTGAGCTGTTGGTATGTGGCTCCTTCCTGAGAAGTTCTGTCCATGTCAAAGACACCCTGGATTATGAATACTTTGTGTGAAAGAAAGAATAAACTATCTCAAGAATTTGTGTATTGATTGCATGTTAAATGGTACTATTTTGGACATATTAAAGTGAAAGTGAAAGTGAAGTCTCTCAGTCGTGTCTGACTCTTTGCGACCCCATGGACTGTTGCCTACCAGGCTTTTCTATCCATGGGATTTTCCAGACAAGAGTACTGGAGTGGGTTGCCATTTCCTTCTCTAGAGGATCTTCCCAACCCAGGGATTGAACCCAGGTCTCCGGTGTTGTAGGCACATATTGGGGATCCATAAATTATTAAAATTTACTTCTATTAATGTGAAATTTAAAATTACATACACAACATTATATTTCTGCTGGACAGCTTGTTTTAGGCAAGGTGGAAAGTTGTTAAAAAAACAAAAAGGAAAGTTGCAACTTTTGCACGTTTTATGAAACTGTGGATTTCTGTGGTGTGAAATGCATCTAAAGAAGGAATGTATCCTTTCAGAGGTAGCTTTAGGTTGGGTTCCTGGGCAGGGTATTGTGGTGGGCATCTGATGCCAGGAAACCAGGGAAGCAGCCAAGTGAGCCAGCCCCAGTAGGGTGGGGAGCAGTGAGCTCCGTGAGGATGGGCCTCTTGGGAGAGCCGGCTGCATAGCCGAGGTGCCCAGCCCTGTTCCCTGTCTGCCCCTGGTTGGCATATGGTCTCCTTCTTCTATCAGTACCTTTCCCTGCTTCCTCTGGGCTTGCCTAGCCCTGCCTCCTGTCCCTTCACAGCCTCAGCTCCCCCTTGCTCCCTCACCCTGAGCAGGCATTCTGGTCCATGTGGGTCACCTTTCCACAGCAGGCCGTGTTCTGGCCACTGACCACCTGAGGATGTCAGCCCTGGGGCCAGAACTGGCCTGGATCCACTCCGTGACTGCCTCTGTGTGGATGCCAGCTTGGTGTGTGTCCCTGAGCAGAGGGCAGCGATGCTAGGCCTGGCAGGCACTGGGGGATAGGGGTCGGTCAGGAGAACAGAAGGAAAGACTGGCAGTGTCCATCCCTGTACCAGGCTGAAGGGCAGTGTTAGCTGTAGGCATCTGTCCAGGAGTGATGCCTGTACATCCCCACAGTGGAGGTGAAAGCAGAGCCTGCGAGCCTGATGCTACCGAGTATTTAAGTTCTGTCATCAGTTCCCCTGTACCTGGTGGATCATGGGACTCTCTGTGTAGCTTGTCCATGGGCAGGAGTGCACAGGTGAGCCAACATAGATGTCCTGGCTCCTGGAGAGGTACTTATTTCATTTGGAAGCAACACATTGACGTCCTGGGTATGCATTACTCTGTAGATATTGGTAGCATGAGTCGACCTGCAGTTACCACAGTTGTGGATCTGACCTGGTGTGACATAATTTCACGAAAGATGGTACCGTTTAGGCAGGCTTCCTGGAAGCCACCCAGGGGGTCTTAACATGTGCCATCCCCCCACCTAACTTTTACAGAACGGCTGACAACCTTCTCTTGCTCTCAATGACAAGCATTTGGTGCCATCAAGATTGTCATCACTACTGTCACCTCCGGGTGTCACTGTAGATGGAGTGACATGTTTTCCTTGCCGGGGGTCCCCCAAGCCTGTTCTTTTACCTTCCCAGATGTGTATTTGGTCCCCTACTGGGTCAGAATCAAGGGCAATGCTCTGAGTGTGTCTGTGTGAGCACTTGGGGTGGCATGTGGGACCACTGCAGCCGAGCAATTAAACAGGAGAATGTGTCTGATGTCCACGTAATTACTGCTGAACATCTGCTAAATATGGAGCTTCATTGATGGCCGGCATTGTTAGGCACGAAAGGGATGGCGTGTTTGTGCTCAGCATGGCAAAGGGATGATTTAAATCTGTTCCCATTGGCAGCCCCAACATAAATTAAGGAAGCCTGGAGCTTGTGTAGCTTGACCCCAAAATCACTTCCAGAACAGGGCACAGGAAAGCTCATCTGCTAGAAATAGCATGAAATGATGGACTCTTGATTGAGAAGGGACCCCTGGGAGTTGATCGAGCCCGCACATCTGACCTGAGAAAACCGAGGCAGCATAGGAAGGAGAAGTGACCACAGAGTTAGTGACAGAGCCAGGGCTGGCCAGCCACACCCCCTGGCCAGGACATCCCCTCAGTGGGTCCCTACAAGCCCAGCTTGCCCTGACAGGTCCCTCAGAGGCACTTATGATAGTCCTTGGCACCCTTTCCACCAGGGGAGTGGGAATCCTGGCATGGGCTCCAACTCATCCTGCCACCCAGCCACGTTGAGGGGGGAGCTGCTCACCCCTCATCCTCCCTGTTGCACGGTCACATGAGCTGGGACCGACCCATGGACTAAGGGCAGGAGGAACTGGGGGAGGTCTCATTTTGATCTGGAGGGGTGTTCTTTTCTCCATCCATGTCTGAGGGCAGACGAACACCCTGTATCTTCAGGCTTTGCTCCATGATGCGTGGGGTAATATCTTCTCTCCTCCCTCACTTCCCAGTTGACCCTGTCTATATACCTCATCAAATGATGGTCGCTAATCAGCAGTAAAAATTCTCTAGTGCAGCCCTGGGTGGTGGCAACGAGGAGGCTTGAGGGAAATGGCCTTGGACCAGCCTTCTCTGCCCAGTCTTCCTGCGGGGAGTGAACTTGGAGGGAAGGAGGTGTCCAGCCCATTCTAGGCCACGCTGGTCAAGGTATGTGGCAGGTCTGGGCCCTGATCTGATCCAGTGGTCCCAGACTTGCAGTCTCTAGAGGGCCCATCTGAGGGTGCTGCTCTGTGAAACCTGACACCCCCCAATGCCCTGGGGTAAACACCCCCCCCGAGTATTCTGCTAGAGGGTGTATTCTACTAGAGGCTGAGTATTCTGCTAGATGCTTTTAAAGCATCTTCCTCTGGCCCTCAAGACACTGACTTTGGTCTTCTGGAGCCTGCCAGCTGTACCATTCTGCTCCCCAAATGTAATCATTCATTCAATTAATAAGCATTTATTTGCAAACTTTCCCTTTTTTGAAATAATGCTTTACAAAATCGTAAGTACATTTTTCTGGTGTCTCCAATCTGTGTCCAAATGCATGTGGATTTACTGTTAATTTTCTTTGCTTTACATAATCTCTATAATTGTCAATTTTCAATGGCTTTGTAACAGCCCATCAAGTGACTGTATAGTATTTAAGCATTCACCTGTTTTATGAAACTGGGAATAAGTATATCATGTATTTGTTTTATTTTATTTTATATTGGAGTATAGTTGATTTACAATGTGTTAGTTTCAGGTGTACAGCAAAGTATATCATGTATTTAGCTTCTTTTAATACTGCTTTTTTTTTCCCCTTTGATAAACTCTGAAGAATGGATTATTTTTAACAGTTACAGCTGTTGAAAATGCAGAGTTGCATCATAGGCACATTTAAGTGACAAGACTAATGAAAAGAGAAGGGGTAGAGACTCATACACATGAGCGGAAGGGGCACAGGGCTCTGCTGACCCCTAAACGAACTTCCCTCGCTCAAGCCTCCGGCTCTGGAAGCCACACCCTCGTTAAAGACTCCGATGTTAAAGATGCGTGGTTTTCATGTTCTCTGGCACCTAAGTGTACACCAACTGCTTCTTCTGGTACCCAGCCAAAGGAAGGGCCATCTGTTCCCAGAAAAGAGGATGTGGTGGTGTCCAGCGTGGTGCCTTCCTCAGGGATTCTCAAGGGCGGTTTTGACTATATGGACTTTTCAAATTCGCCTCAGTATAAGAAGCAAGCTCACTTAATGCTTTCTGAAAAGGGAAACTGTAGATCCTCTCCCAGTCATTGCACCCCCAAGCACCCCAGCTCATCCCCAGATTAAGTGAAATAAGTGAATAAATGAAAAGGGCTCACTGCCCAGTGTGCATGTGTGTGTTCCGTGTTTTTTTTTTTCCTTTCTGTGTTTCCCCAAGAAGAACTTCCCTGGCTATGCACAGGATGAGTCGGAGAGGGCGTGGAGGGAATCAGTGACTTGAATGCCATGAGAAGGGTGGGCCAAGTTTGCAGGTGTTGAAATTGTGGGGTTTAAAGGAAGGGGAATGGGGCTGGGGCGGGGAAAGAAAATATATCCAGGACTTACTGGGGTCCCAGGAGCAGAGGGAATCCCTAGGACCAGGAAAAAGAAACAGATGGAATAGAAGGATGGTAGTATCATTCTGGAGTTGTCAAGGGCCAGGGCATTTAAGGAGTACGCAATCAAGTGGAGTGCATGGGATGCGGCCAAGATGATTGGCCAAGGACATGGATAGAAAAGCAGACTTTGACAAGCTTGTTTTCTGGCACGGTGGGGAGGAACCCCCATGAGGGGGATAAGAAGGCGACTGCAGACACTGAGCCTTAGGAAGTAGACCTGAGAGTTTCAGTAACTACAATTAGAGAATTTGTAATACCAGCTGGAAGAGGCAAGGAGATTTCAGAGTAAGGAAAGCCATGGCAGCTTCCAGAAAAGGAAACTGCCCTGGAAAGAAGGTGTGTGAAAGAGGCAGGGAAGGGATGGGGGTGGAGGGAGATAGGGGGAGAAACCAAGTCCCCAAGAGGTAGGAAAGATGTGCTCAGCCACTGTTGGGCTGAAAGAATAGCTCAAGTGTAATATAGTCCCTGGGCTTCTGCCTGGTGTCTGACCTGGGCATTTATTTTGGAGGAGTGAAGAAATAAGAACTTGGCAACCTCTCAGCGCATCCCGGGTGGGGGCTCTGCTCCATAGGGAGTGTCCATAGTGGCCTCACTGGCTGCAGAGTCAATTCTCAGCTTCTCAGATTCCCCTGAGCAGCCTGGGTGAGGCTGAGATGCTGTGAAGAGCAAGGAATCATGGCCTTTCCCTGGGCATTCCCTGCCTGCTGGGAGCATGTGGTCTAAGGCAGAGGGTGTTGGGGCTCATGGGCAAAGCTGCCTGGGCATCTAGCATGGGGCTGATGTCTGGGAGAGGCACCCAGCCCTCTGGGGAAGGGGGGCTTGGAGGTGGAGGGCAGCAGCGGGGAACAGTTTAAGTTGGGCCCAAAGAGGTCAGAGGTGTGTACTCCATGCATATTCTCGGTCTGTGTCCCTGGATCCCTTAAAGACTTATACTTCTTGTAACCACAGTTCTTCCCCTGGGGATACTGGTCTTAGATTTATTATTATTATTATTTGGACAAGGTCTTATTCTTTCTTATGTTCAAATCTTGTGAACTTAAAAAAAGAAGACAGCCAAATTAGAATAAAACTTTGATTAACTCAAAACAGCAATTAAAACATATCATCAATTACAATACAGCACTAATTAAAGTGCTTCCAACAAGCAGCAACCAGAAAGGCCCACTGGCCTGAAAGCACTAGCCTTGTTCAGGGGGTGGCTGGAGGGCCAGCTGGACATGCTGCTGGCTTGCGGAGCAGGAAATGGAAGGCTGCCTTAGGGTCTTGGGAACAGGACATCCCTTTTGTTGAGTCCTTCGACCTGTCCACAGGTGGTGGCCCTCCTGCTCCTTTTCCTGGAGACAGAGGCGCTCATGGCTGGCGCTGGCTGCATATGGAGCAGACTCAGGGTAGATCACACAGGGGGCTTCATAGGCCACACCCAAGAGTCACCTGGACTCAAAGGCCACAGTAGATTTGGGGGTGCTGTTTTCCTCCCTTTTGGTAGTGAGGCTCTGAGAACCATTCCCTGGCCAGGAGTCCCTGGACAGCAGGTGGAGTGGACACCAGACTCCCCTGACCTGGTGGATCTGGCGTTCATGGCCTTGTGCCCCCTGAGCACTCTACCCCGTCTTCCTCATCTCCCACCCTGCCTGTGTGTTCAGAAGCCCTCTGTTCAGCCACTCCTGTCTCCAAGCTAACTGGCAGGTTTCTGGAAGTAATAAGATGTTCCTCTAAACTGTCCCTGGCTACCCCATCCTCAAAGCCCAGTGAGATATGGCTTTTGCTGCTCCTCCAAGTCGGTCTGTTGACCTTCACTGGACTGTCTTGGATCATTATGTACACAGCCATCTTGAGTACAAGTTATGGTACAGATTAACATGCAGCATTAAGTCACATCTTTCTTGTGTAGGAGACTACTTATCTTTTTATTATCTGCTAATTTTTACAGTCATCAACTCAAACTTTTCGAATTGTATTTTACTGTTCTGAGGAAGCGTTCTAGTTTGACAGGAACAGAGTGAGTGTGGAAGGGCCCCTCCGGCATCTGGCCGGCATGCCCCCACCTGCGGAGGCTGGACCACCGAGCTGTAACCTGGACCCCCACCTGCCTGATGCGAGCTCACTTCAAGAGCAGGCAAGTTCTTAGGAGGAAATCAATAACCTCACGCGCGCTCATCTTTTAAGCCCAATGCTCTTAAGTGGCAGCAAGCTCTACCAGGAACAAAAGAAGGAAGAAATTAGGTAAAGGGAGAATCAATATTTGTGTTGAGTTTTTAAAGACTTAATAGTCTTTTACTATCCTTGGTTCCGGGGAATTGTAGCTGCTATTGCCAGGCTCCAGGAACGAGCCTGGGGATAGAAAATCCACGTTTGGAATTTGCTCTTTCACCTTGGAGCCTGGAAATACAACAGGTGTGGCATCCTTTGCAATATTTAAGGCAGAGATCCGGAGAGGCAGTCCTGCTGTGTTGACACCCTATTGTGTCTAGACTGCATCCTCTGGGAGGGAAAACAGGTGATGGGAGTGGGCATCTCTGTTGCCTGCCCTTCTCCAGTCATGCGTCAGCTTTCACTGGGGAGGCAGGTGGTGGGAAGCGGGGCTCAGGAACAGTGCTTCAGGAGGTCACAGCATCTCTGTGGGGACAGGATGAAGACTGCCTCGCTGGAGAGATGCTGCAGGAAAGTGGTGCATCCTGTCCTCTTTTTTCTCGAGAACAGCAGAGAAGATGGCTCAGCTGTGACCTCGCACCCTGACACTGGGCCTTTTTGTGTCTATTCGCCTCCATCTGGCCCTCTTCCGAGTCCTGCTGCAGCTAGATGCTTCTGTGTGAGGCTCCTTCACCCCCTCTTTTAAATCCCCTGATCAGTGGGTTCTGGATCCGGCTGGGAAATCCTTGGGGCAGGAGAGGGCTGGCAATGACCCGGGCCCCCATCCCCGGCTGTCAGGCTGGCTATTTTCTTCCCTGGAGTCCTTGCTTGTTCGCCTTTACTCAGGTTGTTCAGAGACCTGTGCACACACGCTCCTGTCCTGGAAAGTCCCTGCCACCCTCCTTGTTTCCCTGGCCTTTTCTAAACCTTGTCTCAGGGCCCCCCTGACTGCCTTTCTCCTTCTAATTTGTCCTCTTACCCTCCTCCTCCTCCTCCCCACTCACCCCTTCCTCTCATGGTTCTGTTTCTCTCCAGAGCCACAAGCTCAGAGTGAAAAAGAAATGAGTGAACTCAAAGGAGAGAAATCGTTATTCTCTGTCTCTGAAACCTTTTCCCACTCTTTTCATAAGACCCAAAGCAGCAGGTCGAGGATAGTGTCCCCATGGCTGAGAAAGAGAGGGAGCAGTAGAAGGCACACGGAGCGGCTGTGTCAGTGGTTTGTTAATTTCTTCAGGGCAGCATGTGTTTTCAGAACACCTCTCTGTCAGTGGGGCTGCCCAGGGGTGCAGGACCCACCAGCCTGTCCTTGAGTAACCCACAGTTATCGTCCAGGCCTCCAGACCTGGGGTCCCTGCATGGGCCTCGGGGAGGTTAGAGGTGTGAGATGTTGTGTATAGTTTCATTTTCTGGGAAGAGTTTCTACAGTTTTCCTTGAATTCCTGAAAAGATTCAAGATCTAAGACTTTCCTATTTCTTTGACCATGACCTGTAGTTAAAAAGACCTGTCTAGACTTTGTTTCGCAAATTATGTATGTATGTGTATGTGTGTGTGTGTATGAGAGAGAAAGACAGAGTGTGCTAGTTGTGTGGGTGTCTGTATCTGTTTCTATATCCATATTTATCTATATCATCTCTGAAACAAAAGTTCCCCAAACAGTACTTACCATTCCACATGTACTTCAATGTGGTATTTTCTGTTTTACTCTTCTGATTCTATAATAAGCTATACTCTTCTATTTCATTAAAAAGTACTGACTGCAGCCCACGAAACTGATTTCATGACCCAGTAATGAGTCACAACCTGCACTTTAAAGGAAAATGTTAGAGATCACTGATGTGGGACTGCTCGTTTATCACTTGTGGGAGTGTAGGTTGTCTTTTTCTTTTTTCTTTGCTCAGTTGCTCAGTCATGTCTGACCCTTTGCAACCCCGTGGACTATGGCCCGCCATGCTCCTCTGTCCATGGGGTTTTTCAGGAATTTTCAAGAATTTTCAAGAATATATTTTCAAGAATAGTTGAGTAGTTTGCCATTTCCTTCTCCAGGAGATCTTCCCAACCCAGGGATTGGATTTACATTTCCTGCATTGGCAGGCAGATTCTTTACCACTGAGCCACCTGGAAGACAGTGAGTGTAAGTTAGCATATCCTTAATAAGGGCTTTTGGTAATATCTGTCAGTTTACGAATACATACACCCACTGACCCTGATGTTCATACAGTGATATTCCACTTTAAGGAATTTCTGGAAATTCCATTTCTAGGAATTTATTATATAGATATACTTGTGCACAATGATGTTCAAGATCATCCTTTGCTCTGTTGTTTATAATAGCAAAAGATTGGAAATAACTCAAGCATGCATCATGACGGGCCTGGCTGGATAGCTAATGGAACATCCACACAATAGAAGAACGCTCTGCAGGTGTTAAGGGAATGGAAGCTGACGATGACCTCAGTTGGAAAGATTGCCAAGATACATTAACTCAGACAACAAGATGCAAAACACTGTGCTTAATATGTTACCTCTTGAGTAAAAAGGGGGTAATTAGAGTCTATATTCATCCCTGTTTATATTGGGTTGAATAGTGTGAAATTACCATTTTGAAAGGTCAAAATAACTGAATATTGGCAATTTCACATGAGTCAATATAATGTGCATAGAGGAAGGGTACGGTAAGAACAGGTGGGAGGAGATTTCCCACTAGGACTTGTTAGAATAAGGAATCCCATTGATTAATGGGGCTCACTCTGAGCTGTGGCAGAACCAAGGGCAGCCCCATGCCCAAGTGGGGAACAAGCAGAGGCCACTGGTCCCTGTCTCCATGCCTGACACCCAGGCAAGACCAGCCCAGACAGGCGGTAGAGACTGGGACAGAGGGGACTAGCAGCTGGAGAATTTATCTGTCTCCCTTCTTTTTCCTTCCCTCTTTCTAGATATCAAGTGTGAATGGCATGGTTAGAGATTTAACTTTCAAAACTTAAAATTTTGAATGCAATTTCATGTGTCAATTGGGTGTGTCAAAAAGCATCACCCAAGAACTGTCAAATGGTCAATACCGAAATCAGATTGATTATATTCTTTGCAGCTGAAGATGGAGAAGCTCCATACAGTCAGCAAAAACAAGACCTGGAACTGACTGTGGTTCAGATCACCAACCCCTTACTGCAAAATTCAAGCTTAAGTTGAAGAAAGTAGGGAAAACCGCAGTGGAAACAGTAACAGACTTTATTCTCTTGGGCTCCAAAATCTCTGCAGATGGTGACTGCAGCCATGAAATTAAAAGACACTTGCTCCTTGGAAGAAAAGCTATGACAAACCTAGACAGTGTATTAAAAAGCAAAGATGTCACTTTGCTGACAAAGGTTGGTATAGTCAAAGGTATAGTTTTTCCAGTGGTCATGTATGGATGTGAGAATTGAACCATAAAGAAGGCTGAGTGCTAAATAATTGATGCTTTCGAATTGTGGTGCTGGAGAAGACTCTTGAGAGTCCCTTGGACTGCAAGAAAATCAAACAGTTAGTCCTGAAGGAAATCAACTCTGAATATGGGAAGGACTGATGCTGAAGCTGAAGCTCCAATCCTTTGGCTACCTGATATGAAGAGCCAACTCATTGGAAAAGACCCTGATGCTGGGAAGGATTGAAGGCAAAAGGAGAAGGGTGTGGCAGAAGATGAGATGGTTAGATAGCATCACAGACTCAATGGACATGAATTTGAGCAAACTCTGGGAGATAGTGGAGGACAGAGGAGCCTGGTGTGGCAAGTCCATGGGGTCACAAAGAGTTGGACACGACTTCGCTACTGAACAACAGCAACAAGGAATATTGATTGCTGTAGACTGGACCAAGTGGGACTTCGTACTTCTCAGGCCTGGTCTGGAGAGGGCCTAGGACTTAGGAGTACTGCCCACAGGCACAGACCATTTTTCCTCTTGCCCAGCACCTGATGCCAAGCCTGAAGGTTCAGCCTTGGTGAGGTTTCTTAGATCCTAGAGTTATCTGGTCAGGTGTCTTGAGGGGTTGGCCACTACTGGGATAGGGGTGAGGATAGAATTGAGGTGGAAGTGGGGTCTGATCTATTCACTTCACAGCCCATGCTGATTTAGTTCAAGTTTCTAGGACCAAGAAGGATCCCTGGGCAGCTGGCAAGGTATTCAGCTAGGACCTCACAGGGCAACATTTACCTGGCCCTTTGCCACCACCATCTTAGTGCTACAGATGTGGAAATTTATTTTTATCTGCATGTGGATGTTCTTCAGGCTTCCAGAGACTCATATGCGGACCCAGCCTGGTGTGTTCATTACCTTGGGAGCAGAACCGCCAAGGGAAATGGATACAAAAGCCCTCTGACCAGCATACCTTCTCCTTCAGGCAGCTTCAGAAGGGCAGAAAACTAGCATCAAAAGGCTTTGATAGGCAGGAATCCGAGTTACACAGACCAGCTTAGGGTTAGGAGCACCAGCCCTGATGGATAACCTGGGGGCTGATCCTTTCCATTGAGAATGTGTGACCAGAACGTGGACTGGGGTGGGGGCAGTGCTGGCAGAGCCATGGCTTAATCATCTCTTAGAAGTTTCTTTTTATTCTCTAGGTGCAACCAGTCTCCTTTGTGGGGCACATTCCTTCATTAGCCTTATATACTTTTATTCCAATTATAGTTGGTTCTGTCTGGACAGAGATCTTTGGAAAACACCACGTGTATACATTTATCCAAGTCATATATGTATGTATGTATTTTGGCAGGAGAGGATCTTATACTCCCTCTCATTTTCTGCCTACATTTAACCCAACACTCCTCTGCTCAGATAACAGAGATAGCCTTGGATAGTGGTGGGTAGAGAGAATAGTGGGACCCCAGTGGGGCTCTGTGAAATTAACCAGGAAGTACCAGATAGAGTGAGCAGGAGCTGGGCAGGGCCAGGTAGGAAGCTGCTGCAGGAACTCCAACGAGCAGCCCGAGGACGTGGGCTGGGAGGAGCAGGCAGGTGAGTGGTGTTATCTGTCTTGGGAAGGAGGAAATGATAGGCCTCAGAAACTGACTCAATATCAGAGGTAAGAAGACAGACATGACATGACTCTGCTTCAAGCCTGGTGGTGGGAAGTGTGATGGAGAGGAGTCTTGAGGGGGAAAGATGCTTAATTAGTTTAAGATTGGACTTTAAGGTTTGACTTGGTGATGGTGAGGGGGAGTCCCATCTTCCTTTGCTCTGATTCCCTGGTAGTTAATCTCAAGCTTGAGACTGAGTTCAAGATTTTGACTTAAACTTTGTAGAAGCCAAAGGTGGTGACTCACTCACATGAAAGGATGAATGAAATAATTTAACAGGTAATACAGAGGAAATAGGTGACCAAGGGGGGCTGCTCCTTTGGGGAGCATTGTATTGTGTTGCTTCTCATTGGGTTCTGGGCTAAGAGTGATGGGGTGGGGTTAGGGGTTGAGTGGAGAGGAGGTTGGTCTCCCAGGGCTGCTGAGGGAAATACTATGGGAATCATGTGTTGGAGGCCCCTTCCTATGGGCTCTGTCCCCAGTGGTCCCTTTAGCCTGCGGTGGAAACGGAGCTGGGGGCATTGGGGGAGAATCGGAACCAGCAAAGGGTGTTCCCTGAGTACATTACGTAAAGACTGTCTCTAAATGTGAAATTCAGGGAGATTTGAAGGAGGGATTCTGCTTTAGCCAGGGGAGAAGACTAGGGTTAGACGAGTCGTTGATTGATGAGTTAAGGTTTAATGAAAAGATACTAAATTGTACTTAAGTGCTTATCTTTCTTTGCCTCTTGTTCTTAAATTATGTATCAGATTTTTAAATGTGGACATGATTAATGCTATTAGGATCTCCGGTTTGGCTGTTTTAACAAAGACTTCTATTTTAACTTAAAAAGCATAACTTAGTGGAGACTCTGACCATTTTTCATCAATTAATCACCTGCATGTGAAACTCAGCTGTTTGGACCCTCAGGCCCTGTGCAAAGGCAGCCATGGCACTGAGTGGTGTCACCCTCATTGTGGGCAGAGTATTTTGGTGAAAGGAAACTGCCTCCTGAGTGTGGCAGCTGTAATGTGTGATGACGGTCACGAGGAATGCAGAGATTCTGTGTTGTGCCAGGAAGGGAAATGGATGTAGAAGACATGGGGAGAGAACAGCGCTGGCGCCCAGGGCAGGGCTGATTTTATCTCCAGACACACCAGGCAAAGTCCACGGAGACTTCGTCCTTGAAAGAGAAGGTAGGGTGCAGGACTTGGAAAGCAGAATACCCAGGATAGGCCTGACTCGCACAGTTTAGTTCACTAGACGTTTGTTGAGCATATACTGTAGGTCAGGTTCTGGGGAATAAGGTATGTCCCTGGCTTTAAGTTGCTTACCGGGTAGTAAGGAAAATGGACTGCTAAACATTGGGGGTGATGTACCTATGGCTTGTTCGATAACAGACGTTTGTGTTAGGCCTCCTGATGGGAAAATAATGAATCTGCAGACGGGTCTGCTGTCACGCTGTGCCCTCAGCCGTCACGTGCCACTGGGCGGCCACTTGGTGCCACGGAGGCCATGGGCCTCCAGCGTTTAAGGAACTCTCACTGGAGGGGTGATTGGGTGGGTTCAGGTCTTGCCTCTTACCAGTTGCATAGCCTTGAGGGAGTCATTTAACACCCACATGCCTGGGTTTCCTCACATTGGTACTCACTTCACAGGGTTGTTGGAAGGACTGCTGCTGCTGCTGCTGCTAAGTCGCTTCAGCCGTGTCCGACTCTGTGGGACCCCATAGATGGCAGCCCACCAGGCTCCCCCGTCCCTGGGATTCTCCAGGCAAGAACGCTGGAGTGGGTTGCCATTTCCTTCTCCAATGCATGAAAGTGAAAAGTGAAAGTGAAGCCGCTCAGTTGTGTCTGACTCTTTGTGATCCGTGTTATATAGAGGTTTAATGATGGAGAAGAAGGGGAAGGGGAGGTCTAGAAAGCAGAACTAGATGGGTGTTGTCAAAGAGAAAAAGCTAGGCAGGTGATTGAGAGCCCAGCCCAACCTGGCTTAAATGAATGATAAATTTACTGACGTTCTCAATGGACCAGGAAGGTCAGTTAGCACCATGGACCTGTCTTCTCTCCCCTCTTTAGCCACTTCCGCTGGACTGATACTATTCTCACAGACTCTTGGAACAAACTCACCAAGATGGCTGCAGGCAGCTGCTGGGACCGTAGCTTTCCAGGATGAACTCAGTGGGGAGTAATAGCAAGGGTTTTGTTCCTGCATTTCTAGGAAGAGCCCTTGAATGGACCTGGGCCAGTTAAGCCTGTCCTGACCTTGAACGAGCCACGGAGGTTGGCTGAGTGCTCAGAGACCATTCCACTCTGACCATCTAAGACGCATCATCTACAATGTCCGCTGTCCAGCTTCCTGTAACGGAATAAGGTCTTTAAGAGCCTAAAGCATGTTGACTGCAAATTTTGTTTCTGATCTTTTAGCTTTGTTTTACCCTGTCCAAAAAGTGAACTTTTTTTTTTTTTTTTTTTAGCAGCGTGTTGTCGTGTTGTGTCTTAACCTAAAGCATTCAACTTAGTGCTTTAGAGGCAACAGCTCTGCTTCACAGTTATACTTCATCGTGCTCATGCTTAGTCGCTCAGTTGTGTCCAACTGTTTGCGACTCCATGGACTGTAGCCTGCCAGGTTCCACTGTCCATGGAATTCTCCAGGCAAGAATACTGGAGTGGGTTGCCATTCCCTTCTCCAGGGGATCTTCCCAACCCAGGGATTGAACCTTCATCTCCTGCATTGGCAGGTGGATTCTTTTATTCTTCATAGGTCTATTAATATTTGAATAAATTAAATATTTATAATCACAAACACAACTGGCAAACAGGTATGGGGACAACACGGTAGACCTTGGGCAAGCATTCTGATTGCCTTGTAGGCAGAAGTCCACGCATCTCCTTGAGCTGTCACAGTACTGTGGACATCAGGTCCATGTATTTGACAGAGTGAATAGAAAGAGTAGGTAAGGCAGGCAGATCAGATAAGGTCATTAAAGAGAGTTTCCAATGCCCACGTTTGCTCCTGGATCCCTGGCATGTTGGGGCCAGTTGCAGAGGATGTTGAGAAAGTAAGCTGGGCCATATGGAATGAGTGAGAGAGGAGGGCAGCTCTGGCCTGCCTAAGAAGAGCCAACAGTCCAGAGAGAGACACAGTGACTTTATTCACCTGCAGACCTGATGTCCAGAGTCTGTGGGCATCTGATCTGAGCAAGGAAGATACCCAGGGCAGAGTTGGCAGGGGTGGGGTTGGGGGTGTTCAGAGAGCATCCTGCCCACTTTGAGTGCATCCCTTCAGGGTGGTCCCAATTGGCAGAGCAAAGCAGGCAGTAGCCTGGCTCACAATCAGAAGTGGTCCCTTGGGTTACTTGAGGCGTATTCAGAAGGGGCTGCCTGCCCAGAAAGGCATTGACCCCTTGGCACAGGGACCCAGGTCACAAAAATGTTGAGTCCCACTGGATTCCAGATCTTGGCAGAGATTGGCAACATTTAATGCTGCCCCAGACGGCCTGACATCAGCTGCATTGTGCCCCAGAAAACCCCAGCCATACACAGAGCTGGTCTCAGGAGCCTTATCAACAAGATGAGGGCATGGATATGGGCCTCACAGACTGTTGTGAGGACTGAATGAGTTGAGAATCACTAAGTTTCCAGTACAGAGTAAGTACTTAGTAAGTCTCAGCTTCCTCTTAGCCGTGTCTCCCTGTTTTCCACTGATTTTACGGAAGTTAACTTGCTGTGTTTATTATGATACAAGAAGGGCTGAGCGGGGCCCCTGAAGTCACTCTTCCCTACCTCCCCCTCGCAGCTGTCTGCAGTCCATATACCAGGCAGGCCGCTGCCTCTCTTACAGCTCAGACCCACTGTTGCCCTGGGATGGGTGGCCTGTGACCCTTTACCATGGATTCCACATGGTGAGGAGGGCCTCAGTTTAATAATGTAGCAGAGATTAGAAAAAACATGGGCCAGAGGGAGGCCTTGGAAATACCTGGTTACTAAAACCATTTCAAATAACGACCTTTTAAACCAGCTGCAACTCAGGGAATGAATGGAGCTGGGTAATGATTACAGCTCGGGGCCTAACAAGGAGCCCATCACTTATTTATAATGCCGCAGCTTTCTGGCTGTTACTGCGTGCATGCCCCTGGGTCTAGGCAGGTAGGTCCCTTTTGTAATCTGAGCAACAAATGAGTCACTTTGGCCAATTCTCTGGGTGGGGGATTGGCTGGGCGAGGGGTGAGGAATTCAGCAGGTGAGGTCCTTACACCCTGGTACTGGGGTGAGGGGCAGAGTGCAGAGCTCTGCAGTTCTGAGTTTTTTGTTCAAAGCAGATGCAGTTGTCAGTGAAGAATCAAGTATCAATAGATGTGGGGTTTGGGGTCTGCCACCTAGCTGTATTTATTATTTATGATCATTATTATTATTGCCTTTATTGCATGCAGGGCTCCCTAGGTGAGCTCAGACAAGCCTGGGACTTGAAATACCACCAAGATGCTGATGACCCCCGAATTTACTTCCAGCCCAGTTTCTCTATTCACTGCAAACACACGATTCTCTTCTGTTCCTGCCCTTTCTGCTGGGCTGTTTTAGCCACAGTGAGTCCAAAATGGAAATGCCCCTCTGCCAGCCTTTACACCCCAGTGAATGGCGCTCTGATCTGTCTGGTTGTCACAGTCCCAAAGCAGAGTCCCCTTTGATCCCTTCTTTCCCTTGTGGCCCTCTTCCGGTCACCCACACACCCTGCTGGCTCTCCTTCCAAAGTACCTCCTGAATCTGTTTCTCTCCACCTGGTCCTAGCCCCCAGCATCTTTTGCCTCCAGGGTTTTCCCTCCCTGCCCTTCTAAGTCTGAGCCAGGTGATTCCCATCTCCACCTCAAACATCCTGCTGTCACATGTAAAATAAGACCCCAACTCGGTGCCATGGCCTTTAGGTCCCCATGTGCTCTGACCCTTGCTTACCTCTGCAACCCTGCCTCTTGCATGCACGCATGCTCAGTCACATCTGACTCTTTGCGACCCTCTAGACGGCAGCCACCAAGTTCCCTTCTCCATGGGGATTCTCCAGGCCAGAATGCTGGAGTGGATTGTCATGCCCTCATCCAGGGGAACTTCCTGACCCAGGAATCGAGCCCGTATCTCTTATGTCTCCTGCATTGGCAGGCAGGCTCTTTACCACTAGCACCCCTGGGAAGCTGCAACCCTGCCACCTCTTACTCTGCAGTATTCTTCAGGCTGCACTGACCTTTCTGGCCCTTTAACAGAGCAAGCTTGTTTCCATCTTGGGGTCTTTGCATTTGCTGTTCCCTTTCCCTCAGGGATTCCTAGACTGGCTCTTTCTCATCGGCAGGGTCCAGAGAGGCCTTCCCAGCTCACCTTAGTTTAAATATTAATGATAACCCCCCTTATCATAGAATCCTGCTTCAGTGTATATGCAGCACTTGTAATTACCTGAAATTATCTTACTCCTTTGTTTCCTGACGTACAGGCTGCATGTGCTAGAGTCTACATGCACTGGAGCAGGAGCCACTAATGTGCAGGTTCTGCTCTCAACAGGGCCTACTACAGGGCCTGGGACATTGTAGAATCTCAGTAAGTAGTTATTGATTGAATCCATGAACAAATGTTTTTCTGATTTCAGTAATAACCTAGCAAAGTAGGTTTCCTTTGTTCAGTTTTTAAGGAAGATGCAGTTCAAAGAAGTCATAGCTTGCCTAAGGTCATCCAAGCTTGTAAGTGGCAGAGATGAAGTTCAAATCCAGTTTTGTCTGTTCCAACAGTCTTCTCTAAAACCTTGCTACCTTGCCAAGATAAACCTGCTTGGGTACTGCTCCCGAAAGAGAAAGTTTGAGATATCTCCTGGAAAGATGTTCCTTAGTGGACTCATGGTCACTCCTGGGGTCTTTGCAATACCATCTTCATCATCTTAGAAGCTGCAGGTAGGGAGCGAGTGTGAGTGTGTGTGTATGTGGGGAGGGGGAATGGAATGCGTAGTGGCTGCTCTAAATCTCTGGGTTTTAACCACAGGGACCAAAATGGTGTGGCCTGTGATGGCTGGTGATCAACCTGCTAAGGGGACTTAATATAGTTTATGGTATCAAGCTATTAATGCAACCAAGGGTAGTGTCAGCAGAAAGTCCAGACCAGAGTGAAGCCATGTGGGTGGAGCTATTTGACAGCAAGCCCCGATGCTGTGTCACCACGGGGTGAAACAGGGGCTGCCGGATTGCCCTCGAATCACCTCTGATGCCTGCGTCTGCTCTCGTGCCCGTGTGGCAGGGACCCCGTCTGCTGTAAAAGCTTTGACTTTCTGGTCCTCTCCCACTGCTCTGCTTGCCCTTGGGGACGTTCTGTTTGTTCTGGGCCTCACCTGGTCCCTTAGAATAAAGAAATCTTCTTACAACAAATAGACAAAGGATGGCTAGATTCGGGGTAACAACTCTGTCTCTCTAGGAGGGAACTGATGACTCCCTCACTGACGGGTCTCTAGGACCCCTCACAGAGGAGCCTTGATGTGGTTTGCCTGGGCCTTTATAAACACATTGGAAAAGAATTCCCACTCAAGGAAAAGGCCCTGTGCTCATAGACTTAGTTCTCGCCTCTTCTATTCCTTATCATTTGGATCATATGTAATTAATCAGGGGCTTCCCAGGCATCTCAGTGGTAAAAAAAAAAATCCACGTGCCAACGCAGCACACATGGGTTCGATCCCTGGCTCGGGAAGATCCCCTGCAGGAAGAAAGGACAACCCGCTCCGTTATTCTTGCCTGGGAAGTCCCATGGACAGAGGAGCCTGGTGGGCTACAGTCCATGAGTCACTGAAGAGTTGGACACAACTTAGCAACTAAACAGCAACAAACAACAACAACAATTAATCAGCTTGTAAAAGAGTCCAGGAGCATTAAGCCAAGTTTGCCATTTTCATACAAAGCTGAAAGACATGGCTATTTCACACGTAGTGATTAGACATTTTTATGACCAACCTATCACATTACACACCACAGATTTCCAATAAATAAAGGGGAGCTAGAATGGGGCCTGCCAGTTGTATTACAATCCAGCGAACAATATCGTGGGCAGAGTGGTTTTTTCTTGACAGCTAATTTACTCAATTACATGAGTGATCATGTAATTTCCTGCTTAAGCTCCTTCAGTGACTTCCCATAAATTAGGACGATGGTGAATGCTGCACAGCTCCCCTCCATCCTGGCATCAGAGAACCGTATGAGACCATTCCACGGGCCTCTGCCACCAGACTGGGTTCTCTTGAGCAGGGACCATGCCATTTTCTATGTCCCTTGACCAGCACAGAACCTGGCATCCAGAGAGAGTGCCGCAGAGGATAACTAAGGGGATGGATGACCAAATGATAGCCCAAGATCCTGGGGACCTTGGCTGTTGGGGATGGATGCGGGAAGGCCTTCCAGATGTGACGTGGCTCGTGTTTCAGCCGTAATTCACAGTGCCATTTCTGGATATTTGACACATCACCTGAAATTTTCTGTCTCAGCCTACCCTCAACCATTAAATTAGAATCCTGCCAACTTAACTTGGAGAAGGCAGTGGCAACCCACTCCAGTACTCTTGCCTGGGAAATCCCATGGGTAGAGGAGCCTGGTGGGCTGCAGTCCATGGGGTCGCCAAGAGTCGGACACGACTGAGCGACTTCACTTTCACTTTTCACTTTCATGCATTGGAGAAGGAAATGGCAACCCACTCCACTGTTCTTACCTGGAGAATCCCAGGGACAGGGGACCCTGGTGGGCTGCCATCTATGGGGTCACACAGAGTCGGACATGACTGAAGCGACTTAGCAGCAGCAGCAGCAGCAACTTAACTACCCATGCTGTGACAAAGATGGGGAGAACACGAGCCAATTCATGCCCTCATGGAGAGAGGGGAGAGAGAGAGGCCCAGGAGAGGGAGATAGATGAGAGCAGGCCCCAGAGCGAGGGTGGGACAGGCAGGGGGTTCTCCTCTCTCCTGCTTCCCTCGTGCACTGTAGGACCTGGACATCCTGCTGCTCAGAGTGAGAAAGGATTTGGCCTTTACTCAGGCCACTCTTATCCCACATCAGAGAAAATTTTTCTGGGGTGTATTTGCCACATCTGAACCACCCAGATGGCTTTGAGATTCATAATGAATTTATCTGTATTCTAGTAGTCAGCCACAGTAATTGCTTTCCCTCTAGTCTGCATGTCAGCCATAGGAGTGTATATGCTTATCGAGAAATGGTAGTGGAGACTGCGGCTGTCAGCTTGCAAGATTCTGTTCAGAGCCGCCTATCCTGAAACCAGGAGGTAGCTCTGCCCTACCCCACCTTCTGCTTTTCTGGAGAAGCCGGACTGGCACCGAATGATGCCCCCTTCATGCATCTGGGCCAGCAGGTGGTGGCAGACTGTGACCCTCGAATCCCTGAGGAGGGACAGTTACGGTGAGTTTATGGGCAACAGAAGGGCCTCCAGTGTGGACTGAAGAAAAGAAATAAACAAGAACAAGGAGGCCATCTCGCTCAACCTCAGGCTCCAGTTTTGGCAGGGTAGCCTTTACTGGGAAGCCTGTGGACAGGGGTCTGTCACTCAGCTGAGAGGTTTCCAGGAGGGGCTGAGTGAGGAGGCTGGGGAGCCCTCCTCTCTAGAGGAACTTTGATAGGAGCAGAAATCCGGCAGCTTCTGCGGGCTGTTTCTGGGTGGAAACTTGAACTCAGCAGGCTTTGGCAGACAATGCTGGCAGACGGGCATGCAGCCTGTGGGCTCAGGCTGATGGCCTCAGCCCTGCCCTCGCCTCCAACAGGAGCAGGCACAGCTCGGTCTTCACATGTTCCTTAATGCAGTCCAGGGATTTCTGTGTGAAATCTTCACTTTTTAAACATTAGCAACAGATTTTAAAACCATTATGCACCGTTCCCTGCCCCCACCTTTCCAGAAAGTCTGTGGGCAGCTTAGAATTATGGGGGTTGACCTCTGATGGCAGCAGGCTGGCCAAGATGGCCTGACAGGGTCTTTGGGTTGAATATGTGGTGGGCGTGTGGTGACTGTCCATTCCCCATCTGAAAAGCACAGGCAGAAGTAACTCCTAATGAGGAGACACATTCCTCTTCTTTCTTGCTTGCTGGAGAGTTTTCGGGAGGCCCCCCAGGGTGGAGGCTGCGTTCATTATAGGGTTTACCTATATGTTTACCTGTACCTGTGTTAATTATGGAGGAGAGCATGGCAAGTCACTCCAGTATTCTTGTCTAGAGAATCTCATGGACGGAGGAGCCTGGCAGGCTACAGTCCATGGGTTCACAAAGAGTCAGACACTACTGAAATGACTTAGCACAAACATACATGCACGTGTTCTTTATAGAATTTGTGGAGCGTGGGCCCCCACTCTGCCACCACTGGAGCCCCTTTCCTGCTCTGTGGCATCTGAGTCTGCATCACTGCACCTTCCTGAGAACTTGGGGTGGGCCCCTGTCTGAGGGAATCAGTTCGCCTCCCTCCCCCTCCCCTTCCTGTCTGACCTGGGAGGCCAGTGGGCCAGGCTTTTGCATCCTTTTTGGGGTCCGGCCCAGAGTTTGGCTGGTGACCTTAGGAACTCATCTCCCAAGGGATTGGCCTGCCACGGGGCTTGTGGCACCTGGACAGTCTTCGAGGTGGGGACCCTGCACAGTGACACCAGGTGAGGAAGGGGGCAGCCCAGTTCATCCTCCAGCAGGTGGCTCTCCCAGCTCCTGGGGAGATGCTGGGCCTTGTCCTGATCCTTTTCCATTTGAATCAGCCAGGAACAGCTGACCTGCCCACCTGGTCCCTCACTAGGGCTTGTGTTGGCAGGCAGAGGGGAGCAGAAGGCCAGCTGGGAGGGAGATTGTGGGCAGATGGAGGTGCTGCTGGCACTGGGGAGGGTGTGCATGTAGGCATTGTGGAGAGGTCTTGGCCTGGGTCTCACGTGCAGGGCTCCAGGGAGTAGGGGAACTAGTGGCCTTTGTGGTGCCCTGGGAGGCCTGGGCACATGGCCTGGCAGACCTATTCTTCCCTGAGCTTCTGTGCGGATGCTGCTGTGGTCACAGGAAGTTCCTCAGCACCTTTGAGCTCTCATTTCCACATTTTATAATATGTGGATAATAACCACCTCTCAACATGGTGATGAGCTCATGTTGCTGAGAGGGCTTGAAACACCATAGATTGCTACACCTAAGTGAGAAGATTATTATGTTTACTTATTTTTATTCCACTTCTCAAGTACTTATTTTTCATCCAGGTCTTTAATGCACTTTTTAAAAAAGACTTTCAAATGGAACAGGTCAGGCAAGTGACCACAGGGCTTCTTTTGAGTCTTTGTCATCTCCTGCTGCAGAGGAGACCATTGCCTCCGCCCTCTAACTAGCCTCCCAGCACCAGGCCTGGCCGCCTCTGTGCCGTCGTCCTCCACACAGCCCCTGGAGGGAGCATTGGGAAACTGCTCCTGTGGTCTCGTCATCTTTCTGCTCCAAACCTTTCAGGTCATAACTCACATAAGATATGTAGCCTGAGTTCTATACAAGGCAAGCAGCTAGGTGGGAGAAGGATGGGGCACAGTCCTGTCCCCGGGCTCACAGTCTGGGGCTGCTCTGCCACTGAGGGAAAGGATCCTGGCTCCCAAGTCTTCTGGTGTGGACCCCTGCCCATCATCCTCACCCCACTGCCTCCCCAAGCTCCAGGTGAAACTCCCAGCAGGTGCAGTTCTCAGACACACCCAGGCTGGTGCTGGGTTCCCTGCCCTTTCTTCTTCCTCCCTTCCTCTTCATTTGCCAGTTTCCTGCCCAGCCTTCACGATTCAGCCTTTGGAAGCTTGCAAGAGATAGAAATGCCACTCAAAATAGCTTCAAGGAAAAGGAAGTGTTTTGATTCACAGAACTGAAAAGCTTTGTGCAGGTGCTCAGACAGCACCAGAACTTGATCTCTCCTATCTTGTGGCTCTCTTGTCTTCCCTGGAAGCTTCATTCTTAGGCCCCCAAAGTGGTGGCAAAGATGGCCAGTCACCAGATCAGGCTTAAAATGCAGACAGTGATGCATCTCCATAGTGGTGCCACACAAGGCCTTAGGCAGGGGCTTTGTTAGCTGCTTTGACTCATGTGACTGACCCTCCATTGTGGCTGGGGGTGATGAGCTAGGATGGGGCAGATGATCGGGGCAGGATGGGGAGTCTCTGACTCTCCTGGAATGAGAGGGGGAGGGACTGGTTTATTGGAGCAGAATTGGGTGCTCTTACAAAAGAAAAGTGTGTAAATGCTGGGTGGCAGGCACAGAAGGTTCCAGCACACTCCCTGACTGTTCCTGCCACCTCGGGGGTTATGTGCTGCCCAAGTGGCTTGCTACTCGCTATACAAGGGGAGGAATTTTTGCTCATGCACCTGTCTCTACCACTACACTGTGAGCTGCCTGAGGACAGGTGGGTGTTGCCTTCAGCACTGGCTCCTCGCTGCCTGACCCCAGGCCTGCACCCCATGGGGGCTCAGTACCTGGGAACCCATTGAACTGCAACCTCAGCTCATGCACAAGCAAAGCCCCCCTAAGAAGTCTGGAGTCAGATGGTAGAACTGGGGTCATGGTTCTGGGCGATGCTAATGGTGGTGGATGTGGACCCTTGCCGAGTACAGCAGTCCAGATCCTGCGGGTCTTGTGGTCTTATCAGATCCATCACTGGGGCCGCCCCTCCGTGGGCTGAGATGTCCTGTCACAGACAGGATACCTGGAGAACCTTAGATTCCGATGGGGATGCTGCCCCGCAAGGATGGGGATGGGTGGTACAGTGTCACAGGAGCTGGTCCTTTCCATATTGGGGAGGAATCCATGCAGCTGCCAGCACCTCAGCCCCCAGGAGCAGGGCTGGCCCTGGAACTCTGTCCCTTCCTTGTTGGACACCTCTCCTTGTCCTCCTCTGTCTCTCAGGCTCCCACGTTCCGCTGGCCACTTTGATGGTTCCCTGAGCACATCCAGGACACTATCTTCCCCAAGGCACCAACTGCAGAAACGAGGTCTCCATCAGTCAGGATAAACCATAAGGAAATTGTAATTGATGACAAAAAAATTCCAAGTTTGTGAATAACCTACTTGCTTCTTTAACAAAGTGTTGGGATTCAAGATTATTCCCTATAACAACTTGCCCCTCACTCACATGTGCTTTCCTGTGTGGGAGAGGAGGTGTGGCTCTACTGGAGGGGGGCCTGCAGCCTCCCCCTCACCTGGGGACCCTGGGGAGGCTGTGCCCAGCCGGACAGTGTCACCCAGCCAGGCAGGGTTCAGGCAGGACCCAGCGCTCTAGGCCTTTCTCCCTCCCTTCAGCAGTAGGAGTGCCCCCTCACCCATGCCTCAGCTCTCAGTGCTGCCAGGGTGCAGTTGAGTCAGGGGGTGGGGTGGCAGCCGAGGGAAGGCCAGCCCCTCCCCACCTCTGCCCTTGTGTGGATGTGAGCACAGGTCCTCCCAGCGCAGGTGAGGGCCGCACTGGGTGTGTCAGCTGCTCACACCCCAGCTGAGGGTGGTCTTGGGAAGGCTGGTGCTTCGTGGAGGAGAACCTTCTGTCTCCATTGATCTTTCTGAGGGATATTTGTACATCATGAGTTAAGAACAATTTTCAAGCTGCTCTTCAAGCAGTTTCTTAAGACAATGGCCCAGGTGAAATTAGCTGTTCTGAATAATTCATTTTCCTTCTTCCAAATTTATATTTGCTCTTCTCTTAATGGAGAATCAGCCAGATAGTGGGGTAGGGATAGTTGGTAGCTGATAGTAAAGTTATTAAAGAACAAAGAGAGGCTGGAAACCTTAGGAATTAAAAACCACTGTGTCAGTGGAGGTAACTAACCCCCGGAGTTGGCATTGTCATCCCTGGCCATCAGGGGGCGATCTGCTTGCCATGCACCAGGTGAGTCCACTGGGGGCTGGGGGCTGGGGGCTGGGGGCTGAGTGCTGGAGACAGGGCTCTTCTCTGGCTGGTGGAAAGGGAGGATCTTATCCCCTTGTGATAGCTGTGATTATGGTCGTGATCGGGTTTCCTAGCCAGGAGTCCAGATGCAGAGGGCCACAGAGCCCAGCATCTCCATTTCTGTCGTTCACATACCAACCACCATGATGAATTTTTGCCAGGAGTTTATTATTGTCAGTTCACCATTGTATTATTGTTGATTCACCTTTTAAAGGCCTAAGTGCACTTATTTGTAAAAGAAAGTTTAAATCAATCTAGAACATGGAAAATATGCAGTCAATGGAAGGCAACTGTTAAAATGAATCGAATGAAAAAAATATTAAGCTTTAGCTAAAATCTAAAGCTGGTTTTCTGGTTTTTGAGTATCAAGGTTTAAAGAGGTGTTATTGAAAAGTCAGACTCAAACTAAGACTTTCTTCTTTAAGGTAATCAAAAGGATGGAAAGGAAGTTAGAAAGAGCTGCATTTCTTTCTAAGTCATTCAGTATGATTTAGTTTGGTGTCTGGTGCTACCCGAAAATTTCTTTTAATGTCACAATGGTGTCTGCTTCTCCCCCTTACCTAGAAAACCCTGCTCCTTTCAATCCTCTTTCCCATTTTTCAGAAAACTTGAATGAGGCTTATATATAGAGTAATATATCCAAGGTGCCCAGAGCTGGCCAGAAAGCAGAGCCCAAGTTTTAAGACTTTCTGGGAAACTGGTATCTTTGGATCACTTCTCAGCCTGGAAAACCAACATTTGATCCCAGTGCCAAGCCAAAAGCATTTACCAAACAATGATTCCATCAAGAAATATAAAGGATGGAGATTCAGTATGGGGAGATTGGTTCCATTTCCTGAGCTTTAGGGGAAGGGAGCCTAGTTTGGACAAAATTGTGGAAGAGAAAAGACAGGTCTGCAGAATTGTTGTAGAGTGATTTATATCCAAATCTAGACTGATGCCATGCTGCTGCTGCTGCTGCTAAGTCGCTTCAGTCGTGTCCGACTCTGTGCAACCCCATGGACTGCAGCCTACCAGGCTTCTCCATCCATGGGATTCTCCAGGCAAGAACACTGGAGTGGGTTGGATGCCATAGTAACAGGCAAAATCCAATCCAAAATGGGTATTGGTAGGATCCATTTGGGGCTTCCCAGATGGCACTAGTGGTAAAGAACCCACTTGCCAATGCAGGAGACATGAGACCTGGGTTTGATCCCTGGGTTGGGAAGATCTCCCCTGGAGGAGGGCATGACAACTGACTCCAGTATTCTTGCCTGGAGAATCCCATGGACAGAGGAGCCTGGCGGGCTACAGTCTGTAGGGTCACAAAGAGTCAGACACGACTGAAGTGACTTACCACACACACACAGAGGATCCAGTTGGTAGGGAAGTGATATCAATGAGGATGGAAAAAGTCCGCATACCCCAAGGGACATCTCTGAGCATCCTGGGATCCTGTCCCTTTGTATCCACCCCAAACACTGGGGCTTCCCAGACATGGTGCTCCACGCTCTGCTCTCAGCTTTTTGCAACTGTGCCTTTTGCTCCATGGCTGGAAGAGACCTTGTGGGAGGAAACATTTTGCTTTGGTCTGAACTGGCCCCTTTGCAGCTGGCCAGACGGTAAACACAGAAGCAGAGGTGACAGGGACATTGCTGCCCTGCAGCCGCTGAAGGACTGACTGGGGAAAGTTGGGGGGCAGGGAGGGGGGTGTGCGGACAGACCCGGCTGCTTTGCTCCAGCCTTCTGTGGTAGCGTGTTTCTTCAGGACACCTCAGTGACATTTTAATCATAAACAGTCTCTTAGGCCTACAGAGGGGCTTTGGTGAGGAGGCCAGCAGGGCCGGTTTGTCTGCTCAGCAGCGGCGCTGGCCTGGTTCGGCCCACGGGCGGTAAAGGCTGGTTCTGCTTTCTTTGTTCATTCCTCTTGCCACTGGTCGGAAAGGTTCCCGGCAGGGCTGCTAAGGGTGGGGCAGCATGCCGTCCACCCCACCAGAGGTTCTTCCTGGAGGCTACAGTTGCCCTTCACACAGCCAAGTCTCCATCACTTCAGAGGACACAGCATCGAGGGCCCATCACCAGGGCCCACAAGGCCAGACAGCAAGGTTCACATCGCTGCTCAGCCGAGATTCATCTTCCTGGGCCCTCGGAGCACCAGCCGGCGCTTGCAGGCCGAGACTGCAGCGATGAGCATCTGG
>NW_011494956.1:16452292-16468820 GCF_000754665.1 Bison bison bison | reverse complement strand
GGCTGCAGGATCGAGCGGTGAGGCTCACAGTGCTGCGGAGAATCTCTGCGGTGTCCTCTTAGGAAGGTTAGGCAGGTTGGAATTGGGCTTCTGGGTCCTGCTTTCAAGAAGGAAGAGATGTTATTGCTTTATCTGTGAGAGGAAGGGGTGGTGTGAGAATTCCATAGCCAAGGGTTCTGGACTTGGGGTGCAGTTAAGGGGCGTAGAGTTGTTCATCACTGGAACAGCACCATTTCTGCACTCACCTTGGCAGGTCAAGGGTTGCAGAGGGACCCTGGTCAAAACAGTTTGAGAGTAGCCAAGCCTTTGCTGCCTGTGGAAGGGTCTTTTGTTAACAGTCACCCAGAGCCCTTGTGCCAACATCCCTAATGCAGAAAATAGCATCTCCCAGGGAGGCAGAGGTCCCACAGGTTCATGGGAAGAGGCAGTGGGCATGTGTTTCACAGGTACATGGGCATATTGGGTGTGTAGCATGTACATAGTAGAATGTTGTATGTAGTTTGCATGTGGTGGGAGGGGCATGTAGAGGTGTACAGGCAGATGGGGTGATGAATTGTCAGAAAAGAGAGCCTACCAAGAAGCAAATTACGGACCCTAGTCTGTAAACAGGCTGACTTGAGATAAAGGTGTCTTGGTGGATGATGATGAGAGGTACCTCATTCCAGAGCAGCTTCACCTGGGGCCCCACCTGCCTCAGACTAATGGGGCCACTGGAGAGACCTACTGGCAGAGACTGAGTGCCAGTCATCTATAAAGCCAGGTCAGAAGGGATCTGTCATTATAAACCAGGAAAGACATGCAGGCCAGGAGACTGGGCAAAGGATAGAGATGGGTTCTTGTCCATCGGCAGAGCTACCTCAACAGATGTCCACACCAGAATAGTAAATAAATAAATAATTGAAACTGGCCCTTCAACACAGGCATAGATCTTATTTTTAATCCCTAGAATTCTGACTATTTAAAAAGAGCTTGACTTGACTTGGCAGACAGCAGCAGAGAATGTGGGAGTGACTGCCTTAACACCCGGTCGTAGCCTGGTGTGACTTCCCATCAGAAATGACTGAGCAAATGAAAAGGAGGGTTCACGGAGAGTTAATAAAGCTTTATTGCAAAAACAAAACAAAGAATTTATGGAATGAAATGATAATGGGGAGCTGTCCAACAATATTCTTTGGGATGCGTCCAAGACTGTAATCAGAGGCAAGCTAATTCAGTACTAATTTCAGGGAAAAAGATGGAGGAAAATGGATAATTAGAAAAGAAAATGGAAACACTAGAGGAATTGTATAAACATAAATTAGGTCCCAAAACGCGAACACAATTAATCACAGCCAGGGGAGAATCAAGCCTCATCCTATCAAGAAGAACTGAATATTTCATAAAGTATACAAAAGAGGGATGAACCAAGAGGCATACAACCAGCCATAACTGAAAAACACACTTGTCAGAAATTAGCAACCGAAATGCAAGAGAGAAATAACATCTTCATTAACCAGTGGGGATGAAAAATGGACTCAGAAAATACAACAAATGCTCATATTCCTCAAAGCCCCATCTCTTTCTATTGAAATTAGAGCTATAACTTTCAAAAATCTTTTTATTTTTCCTCTCTCAGGAGCAGAATGATTCATTGTATATAAAAAAGAAAAGAGAACAGAGGAAATAATTAAAGCTATAAAAAAAAATTCCTAATTACAAAGCATCAGAGTCCAGATGGCTATAACAGAGACTCACCATGAAGAATCAGCTTGTGTGTGTGTGTGTGTGTGTGTGTGTGTGTGTGAGGGGGTATCTCGAACATGATGGAGTTGGAGACCTGAAGAATGGTGTAAGAACTCTTCTTTCCTCCTGCCTTAGGACTTCTTGGGACTGGAAGGAGATATTCCACCCTGTTGGCACTCCACTCAGGAGGAGGGGAAACAAGCCACAGTCTGTTTTGAAGAATAGGCTCTGGAATCCTTTCCTAAGAAGAACCACTGAAACAATGAGGGCAGGCTGGCAAGGGAAAAATCTCAAAGGCAGATGTGAGAGGCACTGCAAGGAAAAGGGCCCCTAATACATGGTTGACATCGAGTCTCTGATTTGGGCCCTGGCTGTCTTAGAAAGAAATGTCCGGCCTTGGGGGACAGTGAGCCCTCCATCCCATGCAGAGGTTGTACAACCTCCTGCCAAAAATGTTGAGGGGGGTTTGAGTTCTGAGTTTGAAATGGCTTTTTTAATCCTTGTGCTGTAAAATTTTGAGATGCAAGCAGGACCAACTTTAAACTCTCCTAGAAAGGATAAGTGATAGGTTTTAGATTTGGGGAGGAAGAGAGGGTTCCTTGGCTAACTTTTAATGAACACTGAGTTGTTGTTGTTCAGTCACTCAGTTGTGTCCGACTCTTTGCAACCCTGTCAACTGGAGCACACCAGGCTTCCCTGTTCTTCACTACCTCCAGGAGTCTGCTTAAACTCATGTCCATTGATGCTATCCAGCCATCTCATCCTCTGATTGGCTAATTCAGACTAAGCCTGAGTTAGCCATGAATAAATAAAGGGTGTTGCTTCTCTCATGGAGAGAAATGGGTGTGTGTGGGGAGGGAGACAAGGAGATCACTGCTTGTTCTGAGACTGGACCTTCCTGAGTAATCTCTGATTACCATGCAGCCTCCATAGCAGCTCCGAGCAGGGCTGAGGTGCTCAAAGGGCAGATGTTGCCCTGCCTTGGAGGATGAGGGCAGTGGTCAGGGAGAGTAAGGTGTCTTATGGACCTTCCCTGTGTTGGGCACTGTGCTAAATGCATTTTATGCATCATCTCATGGCAACTGTATGAATCACAAACTGCTTCCCCTGGTTTAAGAGGTAGAGAAATGTAGTCGCCGTGAATTTAAGGGTCACACTGCTGGTAGGTGGGCGAAGGATGGGATCTGAGCCCAGGTCCATCCGTCCATTGTAGAGCTAGGAGCACTGCCCTGTGCTGCCTTTCATGCTGATCTCTATGTGTCAGACCCTGTGATTGTGGTCGGACTTCTGGGACATAGTGTCTGAATGTCCAAGCGGTGTTCCATTGGCTGAACCCCATGTGTTAGAGGCTGTGGTCCCCCACAGCCTATTGGAGAACAGTGGTGGTGTAGGGAAGCTGGGATATAAAAGTTCCTTGTTGGGCAGGGCACAGATGGAAGAATTCTGAATCCATGAGCAATCACAATTCTAATCACTTTCTGAAGGCTCATAGAAGCCTTTTGTATGCATATGCTTATTATAAATAAATGAGTGTAAGCTTTCTTTTAACTCTAAAATACATGCTGGAAGCCAAAGCTGCTCAGATGCTGTTCCTGGGGATTCAGAAGTTTTGATCAGGAGGTGGTCTGTTCTTGCCAGAGTGTATGGTGGGTTCTAATTAGCTGGGGTTCAAAGACTGAGTGAGCACTGGCCACTGTTCTGTTAGTTAAATAAAATATCAAAAATCAGCATAAACAAGCAATAGGATGCAAGTTAACAATACTTTTTTCTTTCAAAAGACCTGAATTACCCAGACCATATTTCCTTTGGCTAATTTGAATCTTTGCATTTTAAGAAGCCAAGGTACTAGGGCACTGGAATAGTGTAAGTGAGAAAGCCTTTCTGTTTTCTCTACTGTGCAGGTTGAGCTGTGCAGTACCCACACCTGACACGTCTGGGCACAAGGGAGGCACTTGTGGGCCAAGGAACAGAAATCGAGCAATCCAGCTATTTAGACCTGATCTTTGGAACTGTGGTCAATCAATCAGCATGCATTTATTGAACACATATAAATAAAAGCATGCTGGAATTGACATCAGCCCTTTGAGGAAACACAAGGAGTGGATGCAATGATTCTCAGGCTGCAGGTCTGAAAGGATGGCTTTGTTTGGAATTCCCTCAAGTAACTGAAGAAAAAATTTGGATCCTAATGGTGCAGAGTCATCCTGGCTTTGTGAGAAGGTAGAAGAATGTATGAACATGATAAGGAGAGACAAATGAGATGTTAAAAAAAAAAGGTCCAGGTTAAACATCTAGAGATGAACATTTGAGATGAGAAATACACTGGATAGAATTGAAGGATGATGAGGCATTGCAGGAAAGATGAGTGAACTTGAAGACCTAATCCAAGATGAGGGATAAATGATTGAAGAATAATGAACAGAGCATCAGTGAACAGGTATTTAAAACAAGTAGTACCTGACTTCCCTGGTGGTATAGTCGATAAGAATCTGCCTGCCAATGCAGGAGACATGGGTTTGATCCCTGGTCCAGGAAGATCCCACATGCTGTGGAGCAACTAAGTCCATCACCAAAACTACTGAAGCCCATGCTCCTAGAGCCTGTGCTCTAGCAAAAGAAGCCACCACGATGAGAAGCCTTTATGCCACAACAAAGAGTAACTCCCTCGCACTACAACTAGGGAAAGCCTGAGCAGCAATTGAGAAGACCCAGTGCAACCAAAAAAAAAAGTAGTACAATGTAAAATATGTTAGAAAATACAAACAGCGGAGAAAGTACAGAATGAAAGTGATAGCTTCTTTCCCCAATCTATACCCCCATGTCTTTCCCCATTGATTATCACTGATAACAGTTTCTTGTGATTCCTTCAGAAAAATAAACATGCCATTAATCATCTATTTGTATTTATAATCTGATAAGCAGTCCCAGATTTGAAGACAGTTAACTTTATGACCAACCTAGATAGCATATTAAAAAGCAGAGACATTACTTTGCCAACAAAGGTCCGTCTAGTCAAGGCTGTGGTTTTTCCAGTGGTCATGTATGGATGTGAGAGTTGGACTGTGAAGAAAGCTGAGCGCTGAAGAATTGATGCTTTTGAACTGTGGTGTTGGAGAAGACTCTTGAGAGTCCCTTGGACTGCAAGGAGATCCACCCAGTCCATCCTAAAGGAGATCAGTCCTGGGTGTTCACTGGAAGGACTGATGCTGAAGCTGAAACTCCAGTACTTTGGCCACCTGATGCGAAGGGTTGATTCATTGGAAAAGACCCTGATGCTGGGAGGGATTGGGGGCAGGAGAAGGGGACAACAGAGGATGAGATGGCTGGATGGCATCACCAACTCGATGGACATGAGTTTGGGTAAATTCTGGGAGTTGGTGATGGACAGGAAGGCCTGATGTGCTGCGATTCATGGGGTTGCAAAGAGTTGGACAGGACTGAGCGACTGAACTGAACTAAACTAGCCAGGATGATATGGTTGGATGGCATCACCAACTCAATGGACATGGGTTTGGGTAGACTCTGGGAGTTGGTGATGGACAGGGAGGCCTGGTGTGCTTCAGTTCATGGGGTCGAAAAGAGTTGGGCATGACTGAGTGACTGAACTGGAACTAGCCAGCAACTGGCAGATTGCCTTCTCCAGTTCTATACCTCTAGGACACCCTGACCAAACTTCCTTACATTCTTTCAGGGAATTTTGTGGGACATAATTGATATTGTGAGAAAGGAGGGTTTTATGGCTTAGAAAGTTTGGGAAGCCTTGGACACAGCAAAGTCAAGTGAGCAGACTTAGATGTTGCCAACTTGGCAGACCATCAGGCTCCTGGTGAAGGAGATGGAGCAGTATTTCCTGGTCTTGGATCCAGAAGCGCTTGTTCAGGGCAGGGTGTGTCCTGTCACAAGCAGGTGCCTCTAGAGTCTCATGGGAGACGCTGCTCTGCCAACAAATGGGAGATGGTGGCTTGACTGGAAACAGAACTGAACCTACGCGATGGTTGTGTGTGGGCAGCATGAGAGAGACAAAGTCACACAGCTTGGAAGTGATGCTCCTTTCCAAACAATGAGCTAACCTGGGAGGAGACTGGGAAATCCGCTCTTGCTGGCAGTGCCGGGGGAGGGCTGGTGGGGAAGGATCCACCTCTCGTGTGTCCTGAGGACACCCACTAGGGTGGCTCCTCCTTGCCACTGAATTTGGTGGATTTTGTTTCTGTGCATTTTATTCACTTTTAATGCCTATGTATGTGGACCTAGATGCAATAGTAACCTTGTTTTTTAGTTGCTAAGTCATGTCCAGCTCTTTTGCGAGCCCATGGAGTGTAAGCCACAAGGCTCCTCTGTCCATGGGATTGCTCAGGCAAGAGTATTGGAGTGGGTTGCCATTTCCTTCTCCAGAGTATCTTCCTAGATCAGGGATCAAACCCTCATCTCCTGTATTAGCAGGGTGAATTCTTTACTACTGAGCCACCAGGGAAGCCTAACAGTAACCTAGATGTTTCTCAAGTTTATATCAATAGTATTATACTCTGTGTCCTTCTGAATCTTGCTCCCTTTCTCCCAACTCAACATTATATTTGAGAGATTCTTCCAAGTGAGAAAACTTGCTCTAGTCCATTACTGCTGCAGCTGGGTGGTATTTTCTTGTATGAAAATACCACAATTTGTTCATTTTCCCGTTGTTGTGCATTGAGCTTGTATACATTTTCTACCGTTATAAACAGTACTTCTACTGACATCCTTGTGCATTTCTAAGAATTTCCTGTGGATCTTTTGGATCTATACCTAGGAATGGCATAGTTGTTCATCAGATATACACTTGTTCAGGCATCTTAGAGTCAGACTGCTCTTTGAAGTGACTATACTTGTTTGTTTTGCTGTTAAAACAACTTTAGAATTAGCTCAACTACTTGCAAATTAACATATAAATACACAGCTTCATTAAATTAAATTTATAGATTAATTCAAAAATAATTAACATTTTATGATGTTTCGAATTCTTATCCAAGAATATGGACTTATCTTTTTTTCATACTAAGTACATTTCCAGGTATTATGTCATTTTTGTGCTATTATAAATGAGAATTTTCTCTTCCATTGTGTCTTCCAGTTGGGTGGTAGTAAATTTTCTTTCCAGATATTACTTTTATAACCTGTCTTTTTACCATTTAGAGTAGGTTGCAAGTTGATTGTCTTGGGTTTGCCAGGCATGCAATCATGTTATCTACCAACGTTGACTGTGTTTGTCTCTTCCTTTCCAATTTATATACCTGATTTCCTGTACAAATTGTTTTGCCCCACAACACTGCTCAATATGATAAATCTAGACATTTTGCCTTGTTTCTAATTTTGATGGCGAAAAATCTGTTTTTCCATTAAGCATTCTGTGTTGAGAAAAGCATGTATCATCATGGCAGAAATACAGCCTCCTATCTTGATATTATTTTGAGTTTTCAAACAATTAAGAATGACTCTTGTTTTATTTATTGTCTCTTAAGTGTCTGTTGAGATGCATGGACAGTGTTTGAATCTAGTAATCTGGTTTTTGTTGTTTGTTATTCAATCACTCAGTTGTGTCCAACTCTGAGACCCCGTGGACTGCAGCACACCACGCTTCCCTGTCCTTCATTATCTCCCTGAGTTTGCTGAAACTCATGTCCATTGAGTTGGTGATACCATCCAACCATCTCATCCTCTGTTGTCCCCTTCTCCTCATGACCTCAGTCTCTCCCAGCATCAGGGTCTTTTCAAATGAGTTGGCTCTTCGAATCAGGTGGCCAAAGTATTGGAGCTTCAGCTTCAGCACCAGTCCTTTCAATAAGTATTCAGGGTTGATTTCCTTTAGGATTGATTGGTTTGATCTCCTTTCTGTCCAAGGGACTCTCACGAGTCTTCTCCAGCATCACAGTTTGAAAGCATCAGTTCTTCAGCACTCAGCCTTCTTTATGGTCCAACTCTCACATTCTGTACATGACTGCTGTAAAAACCATGACTTTGACTATACGGACCTTTGTCAGCAAAGTTATGTCTCTGCTTTTTAATATGCTGTCTAGGTTTGTCATAGCTCCTTCTTCCTTCTGCCATAGCTTGCTTCTTCCAAGGAGCAAGTGTCTTTTAATTTCACGACTGCAGGCACTGTCCACAGCACTTCAACAGTTCGTGAACTGAGAACTTCCAGATGTACAAGCTGGGTTTAGAAAAGGCAGGAGAACCAGAGATCAAATTGCCAACACCCGCTGGATCATAGAAAAAGCAAGAGAATTCCAGAAAACATCTACTTCTGCTTCATTGACTTGCAAAAGCCTCAGACTGTGTGGATCACAACAAATTGTGGAAAATTCTTAAAGAGATGGGAATACCAGACCACCTTACCTGTCTCCTGAGAAGTCTGGTTAAATTATGTTATTGAAGCATTCTTGCTTTGCACTCAACCCAACTTGGGGTCCTTCACGGTGCTTTTGGATTTTTGGCTAATTACTTAAGACTTGTGCACAGATATTCATAAGAAAGATTGATTTCAAAAGCTTGCCTGAGTGGTAATGTAGCACCCACCCTGTGGGATTTGGGTGTTAGAGTCCCCCTTACAGCCTCAACGTTTATACTAAGAGCCAGTTAGTTCTCATGATTATCTGGTCCCCAAATATCCACAGACCTTCAGCCTTCTAGAGGTGGTCTCCTTCATAATCTTGTCACAGAAAAAGATGGCCCCTCAAACAGGAGGGGCCTGTCAGATTCCCTGGAAATAACCATGGACCACAGCCTCCTGTAATAGCTCATACTTTTCTCTCTCTAGTTGGGTTTTTTCCCATAGAAGTGCATTTTGGAGAACAAGATATAACTCATTGTCTAAGCAGATTTCCCAGCCTCTTGCCTGCTCTGTTTATTGCTTCAGTGGAAGCACTTCACAGCTTTCCAAGCAGGTTCTTTTTTCAGCGTTGAATTTGTAAAGGAGACATGTGGATCTAGGAGTTTATTTTCCCAGAAAAAAAGATGTTTTAAGTCATAGTCAAACTAACACTTCTTCCTGGCCTTGAAGCCCATTTACTGCTTCATGTCCCTCCCAGGAGTTTAGGGTGGCATTCCCAGCCACAGCTGCTCCCCAGTTGTCACATTCTGGTTTCAGGAACCTGGGCGAAGTTCCCTCTCCAGAAGCCCATCCTTTCTAACCTTGGCTCAGTGAGAGTGTCTTCATCTCCAGAAGGGCAGTGGCTTCTGGAGGATACTTAGGCTGGGCTCTGTGCTTGCAGCAGGGGTACCAGGAACAGGTTAACTCTATCTTAAGAAGAGGCCCCTTCTATTTGCATGAGAAAAGAGAACTCAGTGCCCTTGTTCCAGAGAAAGTAGCTGCCCATCAATCACTCCCTAGGTGACCCCTTGGGAGAATAAAGGGCAATTGTTTTTTTAAGTCAAGGATTTGTAAGTTGGGGATAACCAGCAAATGGGATCTCTCTTCGTGGATGCTTTTCTTTTTTGTTTTCTTCCAAATGGACAAATTAGGCTCCGTTTTTTATGTCTTTCAGACTCCAGGCATCCCTGTAGGTTCCTATTCCCTGGCTTTCCCTTTCCCCTCCCTTTTTTTTTTTTTTTTTTTCACTTTTCCCAATTGGCTACCACTCTCCTCTGCCCTCCCCTTCTCCCTCCTTCCTATCTCTTGGTGTGTAATTTGTTTGCAGTCAGGTTGTCTCTTTGATTTACTGGGCCTCTTCTCAGCAGAATTATAATAAATGGATTGCTTTGCTGCATCCCGGCTAGCTCACCACCCTGTGTAGCCTGGGTCAAGCCCCTTGCAAACAGGATGCCTGCAGCCTGCACAAAGGCACGTGCTCACATGCGCTTATCAGCCCTCTACATCTTTCCCTAGCCAAATATAATGAAAAATCTCAAGTCATCCATCTGAGACCCAATTAAGTTGTGAGAATGCAGGAAGAGATGTTCCTGACTTGTCTACCCTCCCCATCATGTGGTTCTGGGTGCCAGTGGTCTCAGGAGCCTAGAGACTGTCCTGATTACAGACCTAAGTAGTTGTGTTGTTAGCAAGTGTAGGTCTGTAACACCTTTGTGGTTTGCATCCAGAATACACATAAAGAGTGTAAACCTAAACTGTGGTAACTGAAAGGAGGAGTGAAAGAAACCATTCATGGGCTGCTTGGCCTCAAACACACTTCAGCAGTATCCCCGGACGCTGAGAATACAGCAGGAAAACAAGCAAACAAACCATAAATTCAAACAAAGAACATCTTAATGTGCCCCAGGAGGCCCTGCCTGCCGGTCTCCTCCCCACTCGCTCAAGTCCAAGTGCACACTCCCCCGCCCCTGCCACGCACAACACACACTTGCAGATGCTCATGGGAGCCTTTCACTTGCTCAGGAGTGCCGGCTCTGGACCAGCCTGGCTCTCCCTGCTGCTTCCTACCAGGCAGCAGCCCTGCCTCCTTCTGCAGGTCCCTCTACCCATCCGTCTGTCTCAGTCCCAAAGCTGCTGCTTCTAGAAAACGTTCACACCCCCAGGCCCCTGTGTTGAGCGAGCTCCCCTTATCCATCCACCCGCTGGCATCCTCCTCCACGTGTCACTTGGTGCAGAGGTCATGATGTAAGTATTTGGTCCACTCCTTGTGGGATGTCTGTTCTGTCCAGACCATAGGCTCCCTGGGGGTTGGGCTCCTGCCTGTTATGTTCTGGGCTTTAGCTGCAGACTGGGCACTGCTCCCTAAGAACCTGTGGGCTGAACTGAGGAAGAAAGGGTGGAAGGGAGGAAGGAAGGAAAGAAGGAGGGAGGGAGAGGAGGAGAGGGAGAGGAGGGGAGAAAAGAATACCAAGAACAACAGTATTTTTCTTTCCTCTGCTGTTGGCAGATGTTGGCATTGGAATGTACATTTTCTCCTCTATTTGCTTCCCACCCTCCTTTATTTCTGTTTATTTTTTAGTTGAATCCATGCTGGTTTCTCCCCTCTAAAAGCCAGAGCCTCAGGGAGGAGGGGCCAAGCTTTCTCCCGTGTGGGACTCCCGTAGCCCATGCACGTGAGGCTTTCTCTGTATACATTGGACTGATTGGTGATTTCATCCTGAGGTGTCCCTGCGCAGGGCACCCCTTGTCACCACGTCTGAGCTGAGCAGCATGCGGCTGGTGGAGGGAGGAGTGGCCTGGCAGCAAGTTCTCGGCTCCGGGAGGACCTGACTCAATGTGCTGTCTTGAGGCTGTTCCCCCTGTCTCAGTTTCCGCTCTTGAGCCTCAGTTTCCTCACCTGAGGACCCTTCTCTTAATACGCTTTGAACTTTTTGAAGCAGGAATGCAGACTAAAGCTTCTCAGCTTAGAAGCCTTTCAGGAGGTTGTCTAAGCCACTGCCAGCCTCCAGGAAAGATAAGTTTCCTCTCTGAGAGTCTGTTTTTCTGTATTGTCCTTTTTAACTGTCTGCCCACTGTTTCTGAAGCTCAGTATTTTTGGTTTGGGTGTTTCCTTGGGTTCTGGCAAATGAAATAAGGTTGTGGAAGGATGATAAAGAGTTCTGTTTGGAACAAGGGCTCTGGTGGCAGACCAGCCAGCCTCTGTCCCCAGACTCTCTGCCTTGGACTCCTGGAGACTCACTCCTTCGTCCAGCATTTGAGGATACAAACATTCATAGAAAGGACTTCCCTTGTGGCTCAGCTGGTAAAGAATCCCTGGGTTGGGAAGATCCCCTGGAGAAGGGAAAGGCTGCCCACTCCAGTATTCTGGCCTAGAGAATTCCATGGACTGTATAGTCCATGGGGTTGCAAAGAGTCGGACACGACTGAGCGACTTTCACTTTCACTCATAGAAAGGGCACTTCCTCCCCCTTCTCCTGTGGTCACCTCCCATCTGCAGAGGTAGATTGACAAGCCAAGTGCTTTGTTCTTGGAAGACGTTCCCTTCTGATGGTTTTATTCCCATAACTGGTGTTTTCTCTCTTAGTTTTTCATTTTCTCTTTGTCTCTGGAAATGAGGAACTGTTATGCGAGGGCCTCTCTTTCTTGTTGGAGTTCAGTAAATCTTCAGCATCTGAAGGCAGTGACAGCCTCCAGCCTTGGGCACGGAAACAGGATTTCCACTCTTTAATGTGTGGCCAGATCTTCTGCTTTAATAACCATTCCCCTTTCTTCTGGAGATTTGCAGCTTAAAAGGTATCATTTAAAAGAAATTATTACAAAATAGGAGTCTGTGTTGGGAAAGCTCTAAAGCCCTCTGCTTGCCCTGCTCCTTCCCTGTGGCCCTGTGGGGCAACCTTGCTTTTTCCTGCCAAGCTTGCCTCCCAGGAATTGACATCCACAGAGATCAAAACCACTGCTATCTTGTCTTCTCACTCTGCATTTGATGGCCCGCTGGGTGGCTGGTGAATTAAATGTTTTGCCTAGTGACACAGAATCAGGGTCCGAGTGGACACAGGTGTGGCTGTGTGCCCAGCGCAGAAGGGGCATGTGGGTGAGTGGAAACTGTGATCATGTGTGGCAGAGGCTGAGCTTGGAGCGACTCATCTCTGACTGTTACCAATGCATTTTTTCCACAAAGGAAATAAGAAAGTCGCAGCTTTGAAGTGGAAATTTTCTGGGCTTGGAAGAAGCTGAAAAAAAAAAGCTATGGTGCCAGGACCTTTTGTGTGCAGATACGGAATCTGAAAACATGCACATTTCCTATTGTACATGCTCAAATATCTTTCTAGTACTCTTGTAAGCAAAAGTGAACTCGCTGTTTATAAGCTCTAAGAGGAAAAGCTACCGAATGTTAAGAGGGCAGCTGAAGTTTCTATTGAGGTTTAAACTACTGGAGAAGGTATGTAATAATAGGAAAGCATACCAGGTTTATCTTTTACACTGTGAACAGATGGGCTGGCGTGGGGATGTGGGTACAGTTTAGACCCCAGATGAGAGGTGATGGATTCCTCCATAAAGTTGCCTTCTACCTTTCTTTTTGACCCCAAATTCTTCAGTGTTTTTTTTTTTAATTAATTAATTTTTGGCTGCCCTGGGTCTTTGTTGTTTTACAGGAGCTTTCTCTAGTTGCAACGAGCAGGGTCTACTCATCATTGTGGTGCACAGGCTTCTCACTGTGGTGGCTTCGCATTACAGAGCACAGGCTCTAGGCTTCAGGAGTAGTGGCACGAGGGCTTGGTAGTTGCAGCTCGAGGGCCTTAGAGCCTAGGCTCAGTAGTTACAGCACACGAGCTTAGATGCCCCGTGACATGTGGAATCTTCCCAGGCCAGGGATCGAACCTATGTCCCTTGCATTGGCAAGCAGATTCTTATCCACTGTGCCACTAAGGAAGTCCGAAATTCTGCAGGCTTTGCCAAGCATCTTCAGGATGGGCATACAGGGCTTAAAAATGGTGGTGGGGGGGCGGGTTGGGAAGAAACAAGGAACTGGAATCTTCTCTTTGACCCCTGTGTTCCGTGTGCCAGTAACAGGGAGTTGTAGGCTTTCTGGGATCTTTCTGGGACCACTGGGGAGATGTGGAAAGAGCAGCATCTGAGTGGCTCACCAGGTCAGGTATGTGGTGTGTTGAGGCCAGGGAAGAAGCACTGAGATGCCATGCAGAGCACCCAGACCTCAGAGGGTTCTCTGTGCCTGCCTATGCCCCACAGGAGTCATCTCAGAGATGCTGGGTCTGGGTTTGTTAGCATCTGCCTGTTCTCTTCAGCTCTCCCTCCCATAACCTGGTCCACTGGATGCGAGTCGTCCTGTCAGTAAAGGGAGACCATCATGGAGCCTCCCTCAGAGTCACTGAGGATCAACGTAGGTGCCAGGACCACACCTGACACGTCGCAAGTGCCCAGTAAGAGTTGATGTTGTTGCGGTGGCTGTTATGATGATAATTGCGATGTTCAGTTCAGTTCGGTTGCTCAGATGCTCGTGTCTGACTCTTTGTGACCCTGTGAACCTCAGCAACTGTCTATCACCAACTCCTGGAGTTTGCCCAAACTCATGTCCATTGAGACAGTGATGTCATCCAACCATCTCATCCTCTGTCGTCCCCTTCTGCTCCCACCCTCAATCTTTCCCAGCATCAGGGTCTTTTCAAATGAGTTAGCTGTTCGCATCAGGTGGCCAAAGTATTGGAGTTTCAGCTTCAACATCAGTCCTTCCAATGAACACCCAGGACTGATCTCCTTTAGGATGGACTGGTTGGATCTCCTGATGGCAGCCATTATTACAGTCTCCATTGGCATGACACCAGTCATCCTTCTTCTTGCCAGTTGAGTTGATGGTTTCCTTCCATCGCAGCCCATGCAGTCTGGTCTCTATTGCAGATCTCTGTGGAGTCAACCTCCTCTGCCCCATACCCTCTGCCCTCATTGCTTTGCTCATTGAGAGCAGTTCCATTGGGTGTCAGGCTCAGAGAGCAGCCCCACTAAGGCAGATTTGTTAGAATAGAAAGCACCATGGTTTTGGTGTTGACAGAGGTGGTGATCTGAATGAAGGCCCCACCAGAGCCCCTGCTTTCTTGATTCAGTGACAGGGAGGATGGTGAAGGCTCAGCCTTGGTGGGAAGTTCTCTCTGGTGAATGTCACCCTCCTCACGTGGTAGCTGTCGCATCACCTGGGACACATCTGGGCTGTGCAGGTGGGGTCATGAGGCCACCCAGGGTGGCAGGAGGCAGGCTCCAGTTCTTGGCTGGGAGACTATATCCCAGAGAACTTCCCTGAATGAGTAAGGGAAGAGATTCTCCCTGATCCTTTCTCACAACCAACTTGGAATTGACAGACCCAGGGCACACCCAGTCCCCTCATCAGATTTATTCCTAAAGAAAAGTTTTCTTCTTGGTCAGCTTTGTTCCTGATCCTTAGGAGCCTGGAAGATTCCCACCTCTCTTTGGTCTGGGGAGTGGTGAGTGCAGCATCTTGAAGGGATAGTGCCCCAATCCCAGTCACTCTCTGAACCCCTGGGACTTAGTCCAGGGGCAAAGAAAGGGAGGAGGGTCGGAGCAGCAGCAGTCCCGCGGGAGAGCGTGGCCACCCTGGGAGTGCAGGCCCGCAAAGCAGTGTGCCCGGAATGGCTTTTGTTCACAGTGCCAGACTTGGGCACTGTCTGTTTCCTTTGCTTGGAATGCCTTCCCTGCTGGTCCCTTTGGGGCTGCAACTCATCCAGAACTCAGAGGGACATCCTCTGGGTGGCCTCCCCTGACCACCAGCTCTCAAATCTCCAGCCCCTGTCCTTCCATTGCACTGGTGATTGACGCACTGGAGAGCTGATGAGTGAACGGTCGGCTGTGATGGCACAAGAGTGTGTGTTGCTCATCCCCCCTCCCCCGCCCTACCCTCCACCCCCCACAGCCCCAGCCGAAGCCTCTTTCTGCTCTGGGAGCTGGCTCTCAATGCCTTGAGGAAGGGAGGTGTTTTAGAGCCCATTCCGCTGGCAGCTTCTCTTCTCATAGAACCCAAACCGCTTGGGGACTGTGGCCTGAGGCTGTGACACTCATGTATGTCACCATTAAACATCCCTCAGGGATTCCTGGCTTAAGGCTTTGCTGAATTAGTCCCAAGTAGGCAAATCGATGTTGTCTTGTGTGCCAGCTGGCATTGCGTGGGGCATCTCCGGGGTGGGCTAGGGTGAGAAAGACAGTGACCTGGTGGATGAGCATCCTGGGTCTCTGGCCATGTGTGTTGTGGGCAAGGGGAGAGAGGTGTGGCTGCACTCGGGCATTTGTCATCCCAGCTTCTTGATGGCATGTCCGGCTCCTCTCAGTTACATTTTCATAGTTACCATCTCACAACTCCAAGTGTCATCCTGTAAATGGGCTTCATTAACAGCCCCGTTGTCAGATGGAAAAAAAATGACTTGATCATGTGGCAGGAGTGCTGACGGCAGGGCTGAGGAAGAAGCTGGGAGGGTGGGATTTGCAGGCCCGTCTCCACAGGTCCCTCCTTCCCCCTGACCCTAGTAGCCGTCAGCCTTACTTCATGGCACTGATCTGACTTCCCTCTGTACTTGGTGGCAGGCCAGCCCTGATGTTCCAACTCCCAGGAGACTCCAGACAAGTGGCAGTAGAGTCTGCATGTAGCAGGTGATACGGGGCTTCGGCACAATCTGTAGTCTGGAAGCGACTCTGTGTTTCCCAGGCGCCCATCTGTGGAGGAGAGCGGGGTCTGTGCGGGGTCTGCTTGCTTGTTGAGGAAACAACTGCTGCTCAGGACTGGAAGTGCCCGCTCCCTCACGTGTGCCATTTTGTTTCCCAACCGAGAAGCCCCGGAAGGGGTTCCGACCCTTGGGAGCGCTGCCTCCAGGCCTGGGAGCACCTTGATGATTCCTTTCCTGGCTGGAACGAATCCGTGCAGTGCTGGGTATGCTGCTCACAGGCTGGGAGCTCAGGTCTAGCAATGCACAGAATTCTGATTCAGGCTGCTCCCCCAAGGGAGTGGGACAGAGGGGCCACTGCACAGGGCAGAGGTTTTCTTAATTCCCAGGGTGCTGATCAGTAGAGTGGAGGACAGAGGTGGGCCACGGGCGCTTCACATCACCTGGGGTGCATCCAGGACACTTCCCAGGAGTTAGTAGGGAGGGGTGCGTCACTGTGGACCCCCAGTACATGAGTGTCAGCAGCATCATTTTTATCAGTATCCTCAGCCATGGGGGCCCAGGGACTATGGAACTCTTTTTTTTTTTCAATTGAAGTATAGTTGATTTACAATGTTGTGTTAGTTTCAGATGCACAGCAAAGTGATTCAGTTACATATACACACACACATATTCTTTTTTGGATTCTTTTTATGGAATATTTTTGCTGGGTGTTCTAGGCAGAGAGCAAGACTGCTGCTGAGGTTGGCCTGGCATCTATCTTGTCCATCTTGCCCATCTATCTGAG
>NW_011494956.1:16437766-16452192 GCF_000754665.1 Bison bison bison | reverse complement strand
AGATTCTGCACTAGGCAGCTTGCTGACCTCCCCCGCCCCTCAAAGCACTTCACTCTTGCATGTTTCAGCGCCTTTTCCCTTGCTCTTCTCTCTGTTGAGAGTGTCCTTCCACCCTTCTTGGACTAGCACACTCCTGCTCATGTGCTAAGCCTCAGCTTAAGCCCCTCTTCTGTCAGACAGAATAAATATCTTTCCAAGGATAGTGTTTATCACATGCTAAAATTGATCTCGTCCCCATTGTTTGACCATCCAAAACACACACTAGACTTTGAGCTTATTGAGGGGAGTGGCACAGTGAGACAATGGCAGGACTCACAACCCCGCCTGGTGAGTTAGCGAGGTGGTGGGGAGACTAGTGGACCCAGGGCTTGATGCCCCCAGGGCAGGAGTGGCAAGACATAGGCTTGGAGATCTAAGCTGATAAAACCATCAAGGTGAATGGGCAGGGCAGTAAGACAGGACCTTGGCTGGGATAAGATTTTGGGGTACAGTAGATTATGAGGTTTCATCTTCTTTGAGCCTCAGTTTCTCTTTCTGTAGACATGTGATAATAGAGCCTGTTGCACAAGCTGCTGTGAGAATCGTGTGAGGTGATGCAGGTACAGTGTGAAGCAGGTGCTCAGATGCGGTGGACATAACTGAACACATCTGGGCTGAGAAGCCGAGGCCTTTGGGAGCAGGCATCATACCCCTTACATCTTTAGGTCTGCCAGTTGGCCTCACATAGTGCATGAGCTTCCTGGCTGCTCACTTTTTAAAGTAGAGTGAAGATAATACCCTAAGCCTATTATACAGAGTGAAGTCAGAAAGAAAAACATCAATACAGTATACTAACTCATGTATATGGAATTTAGAAAGATGGTAATGATGACTCTATATGCGAGACAGCAAAAGAGACACAAATGTATAGAACAGTCTTTTGGACTCTGTGGGAGACGGCAAGGGTGGGATGATTTGAGAGAAGAGCATTGAAACATGTATATTATCATATGTGAAACAGATCACCAGTCCAGGTTCGATGCATGAGACAGAGTGCTCAGGGCTGGTGCACTGGGATGACCCTGAGGGATGGTATGGGGAGGGTGGTGGGAGGGGGGTTTCAGGATGGGGGGACACATGTACACCCTTGGGTGCTTCATGTCAATATATGGCAAAAAACATTACAATATTGTAAAGTAAAAAATACATAAATAAGAAAAAAAATCTAAAAATACATAGAATTGGGGAAAAAAAGAGATAATACCCTAAGAATTTTGAGCTGGAAGAATCAGAGTGGAAGTGGCAGTTAAGGAAGAAGGCTTTGGCTGGGGTGTGTGTTGTGTGGTGGGTTATAGGAAGCAGGAGTGTTTGGAGGAGAACCTGAGAAATCAGGACATTTTAAACTCTGATGTGACCTGGACTGGAGGCCACCAGGATGTCCTGGAGCCTCTGGGGGAAGGGCCTGGGCTCACGGGGCCTGGGAGGTGGGGGCAGACTTGGGCAGGCATGTGAGAGCAGATGTGTTTGTGTGTAGGCAGAGGTACTTGCCAGTGTGTGTAGGTTTGAAGTATAGTTGATTTACAATGTTGTGTAGGTGTTGGGGGCATGTGTCTGCCCAACACGAACCGAAAGACATTTTTCCACCCTCACAAAGCTCGCGACTGTAGTGACATGGGGAAGAAGGACTGTAATGACTTAATGAAATCATTCCTTGAAAGTATGATGACTAGTCTGATGGGCAATTTCCAGAATTCTCTGAAAGTTCATACAAGTACCTCATTCATCCGTGTGGGCTTGGAAGACAATCTGCTTTTTAAAAAGCTTTCATCTTTTCATCTTTGTCATAATTTTAATATAAACATAATTTACATTTTTACATAAATATGTGCATGTGTTCATTCTGTAGCATAGCCATAACACCATTATCACCCCAAAAAATCAGCACTGGTTCCTTAGTGTTACTGAATGGCCAGCCAGTGTTCAGAGTACCTGTGTGTCTCATAAACGTTTTTACAGTTGGTTTATTCAAATCAGGATCTAAACAAGATGCACACGTTATGTCTGCTTGACTCATCTCTCAGGTCTCTTCTAATCCTTTTCATTTTCCCATGAATTATTTGTTGAATGAACCAGATTACATGTCCTATAGAGTTCTGCAGGGTCTGGATTTTGCTGATCAAACCCCCATGGTGCCGCTTAGCATGTCGCTTGGTCCCCTGGAATCCTGTAAACAAACTGAGAGTCAAACCTATTGGCCTAGACAGGCTCAGGTTTAATTTGGTTTCTGCACAGGCTTTTCCAGGCAGGTTTGGCATCTGTTGGTAGCTGTGGCCTCCCTGGGGAGGACATGTCATTGATTGCAGCATCTGAGCTAAAGCCAGCTGGGTCAGAAGAGTCACCCAGGGAAGGGAAGGGGAGGGGAGGGGATCATGAATTGAGGCTTGGGCGTCAGAGAGGACATGTTAGAACTGAGCAGCTCTGAGAGGCTGGGATGTGAGTGGCAAGGTCAGCACCATGGTAAAAGAGGCCTGGGTTGGAAGCAGAGGCAGAGTAGAGCTGTGGGAATTTGGGTGGTCTCTCAGCCCCTTTAAGCCTAATCTGTAGAATGGAGATTAAAAGAGACAGTGGATGAAAAACCTTTAGCACCAGCACCTGGCAGGTAGAAAGGAATCTGTCGGTGCTATTGGTAATCATGATGTTGATGATGACAATGTGGAGGAGGAGGGAAGGGAGCTTGGACATTTCCAACTGCGATCCATGGGAACTGATTGAAAGCTTCAGGGATCAGAGTAATATGATCAGATGTGCATTTTAGGAAGCCTGACTTGTCTTGCAAGATGGAGAATGAAACTTGGAGGTGCAACAAAAAGTGCAAGATAGCAGTTGTAATAGGCTGATGATATCGTCCAGAAGAGAAGGGGTTGGCCTGGGTGGGGTCATGGCAGTGGGGACTAATTGAGAAGTATTCACAATTGGGAGAATAAGCACAGAGACAAGATAATAGACAATGTGGGAGATACAGAGGAGCCAGAGATCCAGGAAGAGGTCAGGGGTTGGGGTTGAGTCTGGCAGGAGGGTGGTGCCACCCTTGGAGATGGGGCAGGAGTAGTCTCCAGACTTCCAAGATCCCAGACCAAGCCCCCACCCTAGTACTTGTATATTCATGTATTTAGTGAACATGTGTGCTACTATACTAATATATTTTGTGCATATTTAGTATATACAATAAAATAAAATTATTAAAAATCAGATAAAGATGAAATAAGCAATATTTTAAACTAACTTGCTATGATTAAAATGGCTTCTTAATCTCATTAGCTGGTACAGCAATGCAAAATATACAGTCTGGGAGAGGTTCATCATTCATGGTAGTAGATGCATATCCATATTTCAAATAGTCTTCCCGATTATTTGATGTTTATGGCCAATTTCTTGTCAGATCCAATTAGACTGTCTTAGCTTTTAGCTCTTGGTGTGGCTGATGAAGAGTTCTTACTGGGAATAGGGCAAGTGTCAGCACTCTTAGGCTCATGGACTTACATCCCTTATGATGTTGGAAGGGTTCAACTTGTGTATTCTTTGCAGGAGTCTTTTAAAGTCACTTATTCCACCTTTGTTGGGGTTGATTTGGTCCAAATCAGATCACATAAGCTCTAAGTGCCCTTTGCCAGAACATCACCCTGAAAATGCACAGAGTTAGGGTGCCTGGGACCCCTGCCATGTGCTGCCCTCCCGTGAGGCTCCCAGGACACCTCAGAAGCTGCACCCACCATGGGACGCTGACCATGACCCAAGCATCAGGGTCTGTCTGTATATTCCATATGACTAAAACTTAATTTTTAAATTTTATCTTCTTTTATGTATTAAAAAAGAATAGAAGTACAGGCACTCCACCTGAGTTCTGGGCTGCTCTGTGCCAAGGTGGGATAACAACATGCTTTGTGGGAGTAGTTAAGGCAGGTGAGGCGTTGAGCAGCTGGTTCAGGGCTACAGTCTGGGGTCCTGAATCTCAGGTACCCCTGCAGCTCATGGGTCTGGTTGTCGAGGTGGGTCCTATTGGCGCTGGGAGGGGAGGGGAGAGGGCGGGGGCTTCTTGTACCCAACTCTGGCCTCTACAGCAGTCTGGCCAGAGGGAAATGGCAGCTCGCCCCAGGGCCTGGTGTGCATCAGCGTGCGGGTGAATGCTGGCTCATTTAGCAGCACGCCTTGTGATTAAAAGTGAATTTGCCTGGGACCATGGCTGCCCTTTCTGAGAATCCCCTTCTCAGAAGGTCCTGGGGGCTGGAGACCAGGGTCCCCCAGTCGCCCGCTCCTGGGCGCTGCCCTCCCACCCAGCCTAAGCAGCATGCACTTTTACCAGGTTTATTTCTAGGGAGTGGGTGGATGAAGTCTGTAAAGGGAGGGGCCCGGGCACCCACCAGAGATGGGAAAATCAGATGATAGATTAACCAGATAGAGTTGACAGAAAAGAGATTTGTGGGGTTGTTTAAAACTGTTCCATGTTCTCAAGCTAGTTATCACTGTGTTGCTGCTCACCGCGGGTCCTGAAGAATCCCCAGGAGACCGATGGGCTTGCCTGGTACTCCTGTGCTGAGCAGTTCCACCTCCACCCCAGCGCGGCCCGAGGTGCCTGAGGAGAAAAGGACGGGAGAGCCAGGGCCCTAATTGGTTGCTGCCGGACCATTTTGGATGGAGTGCAGCAGCAGTGTTCCTGCTCGGGGAGCCAGCACATTCTCCAAGGAGGGGCAGTCAGCGGGGCCATTTTCAGGAGTCTGTGTCCACCTGTGATGGACTGACTGCAGCTGGAAGGAGCCTCACAGACTTCCCAGCTCCACCTTGGAGAGGAAGCATCCCAGCATGGGAAGAGGGATGGCCCGGCTCTGGACTGGTCAGGAGCCCTTCTGCCTGCCTGGTCTCCTCCCCTGACTGTCGCCGCCTCTGCAGCAGGATTCTGCCCCCTGATTATTGCGATGCATCGCCTGTTTGGTTTTTCTCTGTTTAACACCCACACTCATTTTGTGCATGAATGAGTACAATGAAACCAATTTAATTTGCTGTTAATTCTCTGTTCAAAATATTCTCTTCTGTTTGAGGGACGCAGTCCTTTTCATCTTACTAAGGCAGTTTGTGCAAGAAGGCAGCTGCAGGGGTGGGGAGGGGGTGCGAAGGCGGGGGCTTCAGGAAGTGTGTGAGGGGTAACATCCCCCCAGAAATCGTCTGGAGGAGAGTCCAGGTGGTCAGGCCTTTACACTTGCTAGGGGTTGTTTCAGACTCTCTTTGCAGGAGGCAGGAGGGGAGTTCATGGTTGGAGAAGTCCCTCCAGAAGGAGGGGCTGTGGCAGAGAGATTTGAGGATACAAACTGAAACTAGCATCTGTGGGTCCCAAGCGTGGGAGGGAGGAAATGAATTTTGTGGCTGATCACCATTGTGAGGTAGTCAGGGATGACATCGGATGTGACTTAGGGAGCACAGACTTGAAAAATTGCCTTAAAGTATCTAAATATAGTGTTTGTGTAAGTTGCTCAAGCTTTGCTAGCCTGAAGGAGATTTATTTTTGACAGAAAGTTGCTTGTTTTGGTCAGCTGAGCCTCTCTCTGGCTCCTCTCTGTTTTAACCTGGGACTTTGGGGCGGGCGGGAGGCTTTGTACCTGGTGGCAGGTACTGGATCGCCTGTCACAGAACTGCACTTTGAGAGACAAATGATCTCCACGGCAGCTGAATCTGTAAGGGTAACGGGGGTGAGGGGGGAGCAGCTATGTATTTTGATCACCAGGCAGTCCCTCAGCCCACGTGAAGGTGGGTAGTGGTGGCTGGGTGCTGGGCGCGTGGGCTGGTCCATCAGAAGGGTCTGCCTTGCCCTCAGCTAGCTACAGAAAGGTGCCTCCCTCGGGAGGGCACCTTTTCAGATCCTCTGGTACGTTGAGATGGAGGAGATTGAGAAGCCACCAGGGATCAACCTCCTCTTTGTAGCAGTGGATGGAGGGGGTTCACGAGCCTCTCCTGCAAGCTAACACTTCATCTGCACATTTGCACCATCTGTGGGTTTCCCACAGTGGTTGTGCCCACTGCAGGCACCACCCCACTTCACCTTCCACATGGTTTTCCAGTCACCCTCCACCCTCCATGACATCTAACATTCCTTCTGTCACCCTGCGTATTCCTGACCGCCTAGCCACTGTGACCCAGGTAGGAGGGCGAAGTTCTGCTTTGGAAAGCACACAAGCTTCATCTATCAGCTCAGATGCTTCCCAGGTGGCTCAGTGGTAAAGAATCTGCCTGCAGTGCCAGAGATCCAGGTTCAATGCCTGGGTTGGAAAGATCCCCTGAAGAAGGGAATGGCAACCCACTCTAGTATTCTTGCCTGGAGAATTCCATGGGCAGAGGAGCCTTGTAGGGCTTATAAAGAGGATCACAAAGAGTCAGACATGACTGAGTGACTAACACCTTCACTTTCTTTCAGCCTGGCTATAGAGACTGCTGCTGGGTAAAGATGCCTCAGTTCAATTCAGTCGCTCAGTCATGTCCAGCTCTTTGCGACCCCATGGACTGCAGTATGCTAGGCTTCCCTGTCCATCACCAACTCCCAGAGCTTACTCAAACTCATGTCCATTGAGTCAGTGATGCCATCCAACTATCTTATCCTCTGTCGTTCCCTTCTCCTCCCGCCTTCAATCTTTCCCAGCATCAGGGTCTTTTCCAATGGGTGAGTTCTTCTCATCAGGTGGCCAAAGTATTGGAGTTTCAGCTTCAACATCAGTCCTTCCAATGAATATACAGGACTGATTTCCTTTAGGATGGACTGGTTGGACCTCCTTGTAGTCCAAGGGACTCTCAAGAGTCTTCTCCAACACCACAATTCAAAAGCATCAGTTCTTTGGCACTCAGCTTTCTTTATAGTCCAACTCTCACGCCCATATGTGACCTGGAAAAAACAAAGCTTTTGACTAGACAGACCTTTGTTGGCAAAGTAATGTCTTTGCTTTTTAATATGCTATCTAGGTTGGTCATAGGTGGATACAAAAAGGATGCCAAGCGTGTGGTGGGTGGATTTACAGGACCAGTTAGAATGGCCTGGGGGCCACATTGAGCTGTGTGCTCCCTGGGGGATGAGTGGCAAGCTGGGTTGGGGTGGGCTCAGGGGTAGTGAGGGGGTGCCTCAGGCAGGGACTGCTTCCCTCCCTCTCCCCTTCTGCTGCCCCTTCTTGAAATGAGCACAGTTTGGAGAGCTGGGACAGGAATTCCACCCAGGAGTGAGCTGTGAATGAAACAAATCAGGATCAGTGTGCTCTTTAGGGGAATGGTAGTTGTGCCTAAGTGAAACATTGTCATTAAGATCATCGTAAAGGATATAAAATGAAGATAAACACAGTCTGTGCCCGTTATCTTGCCTTCTTTCCTAATTAGGAAGTTTTCCTCCTGACTAGAAAAGATGGCATTGCTTGTGTTCATTTGGGAGGGGTCCTTTGCTATCCCAGGGTCTTATTAGAGATGCCTCCACCCCAGACCTGGGCTCCCCTCACCTCCGGCATCATGCCCAGCTCCTGAGTGATGTGGGAGGAAGGCCGAGGATGAAGAGGGTGGTCCTGCCAGACAGTACCAGCCTGGCCCTGACATGGCCACACTCGCATATCCATTTACTGTCCCTCACCTAGGCGGCCAGAGTGCTTGTCCAGGGGCAGCTTTGAGGACTGTTTTTGTCCCTGGGGCCCCCTTCTCAGCTCGCCCCTTCACGCTCACTTTGAAGAGTTTTGCAGTAACAGTGCTGGCTGCTTCACTAACTCCCTGATTTGACCACAGTAGCTGTTTCCTCCTGGAACATGTATTCTGTTTCCCCAGTTCCGAACATGACCCTTTGGGAAACAGCTCCAAACCCTCCACCCTCTCATGTCTCTTCCCATCCAAATCCTTTGCATAAACCAAGCTGCCTGTCATCCGCCTCTTGCAGGAAGCTTTCCTGACCCCCCAGGGCTCTTTTCTCCCGCCCAGAGCCCAACAGACCCTTGACCCTCTGCCATGTTTCCTCCACTTGAGCTCAGGACCTCCCAAGCCAAGGCAGAGAAACTCACGGTCTTCAGGGCTTCCTCTTGGCTGGCTGACCACTCACTCCTTGTCTCACCCTCAGGCCTAGGGATCACCTGTCAGCCAGCTCAGGGCTTCAGTGGTCCTGAACATCCAAGCCCAGAGCAGGCAGTATATCTACAGTGGGCCTGGGGCTGAGGACAGAGGGCAGACAAGACAGACCATGCCCCTGGGATCACGGAGGGACATGCCATTCCCAGCTGAGTTAGCTTCCTAGAAACTGCTATGAAAGAAAACACACACACACACACAAATGCAACAAACTGTGGAAAATTCTTAAAGGGATGAGAATACCAAACCACCTTACCTGCCTCTTGAAAAACCTGTACGCAGGTCAAGAAGCAGCAATTAGAACCGGACATGGAACAAAAGACTGGTTCCAAACTGGAAAAGGAGTTCGTCAAGGCTGTATATTGTCACTCTGCTTATTCAACTTATATGTAGAGTACATCATGTGAAATGCCGAGCTTGATGAAATTCAAACTGGAATCAAGATTGCAGGGAGAAATATCAATAATTTCAATATGCAGATGACACCACCCTATGGCAGAAAGCCAAGAGGAACTAAGAGCCTCTTGATGAAGGTCAAAAAGGAGAATGACAAAGCTGGCTTAAAATTCAACATTCAAAAAACAAAGATCATGGCATCTGGTCCCATCACTTCATGGCAAATAGATGGGGGAAAAGTGAAAACAATGACTCACTTTATTTTCTTGGGCTCCAAAATCACTGAAGATGGTGACTGCAGTTGTGAAATTAAAAGACACTTGCTCCTTGGAAGGAAAGCTATGACCGACCTAGATAGTACATTAAAAAGCAGAGACATTACTTTTCCCACAAAGGTCCATCTAGTGAAAGCTATGGTTTTTCCAGTAGTCATGTATGGATGTGAGAGTTGGACCGTAAGGAAGGCTGAGCACTGAAGAATTGATGCTTTCAGACTGTGATGTTGGAGAAGACTTTTGAAAGTCCCTTGGACACTAAAGCGATCAAACCAGTCAAGCATAAAGGAAATCAACCGTGAATATTCATTGGAAGGACTGATGCTGACACTGAAACTCCAATACTTTGGCCACCTGATTCGAAGAGCTGACTCATTGGAAAAGACACTGATGCTGGGAAAGATTGAAGGCAGGAGGAGAAAAGGGTGACAGGGGATGAGATAGTTGGATGGCATCATTGACTCAATAGACATGAATTTGACAAACTCTGGGAGATAGTGAGGGACAGTAAGCCTGGGTGCTACAGTCCATGGGGTCCCAAAGAGTCGGACACAACTGAGCAACTGAACCACAACAACAAAGGAACTGCTGTGAAAGAAAAAACAAGCAACAGAAGAAAAAAAAAAGCAAACACACAAAACCAAAAACTGAGGGGACTTAACACAACAGAAATTTATTTTCTCACTGTTCTGGAGACCAGAAGTCCGAAACTACAGTGTCTGTGGGGTGCTTGCTCCTGGAGGTTCTGAGGGAGAAGCTGATTCAAGACTCTCCCAACTTCTGTCGGTGCTGATCCTTGGTGTTCCTTAGTTATAGCTGCAGAAATTCAGGGTCTGCCTCTGTCTTCATGTGTATCTCTATGTGCCAGGCCTCCTTCTTTTCTAAGAACACAAGTCCCTGGATTTAAGGCCCACCCTAAATCCAGAATGATCTCAACTCGAGATCCTGCATTACATCAGTAAGTAGGGTCCCATTCACAGGTACTGTGGGATAGGACTTGGATGTATCTTTCGGGGAACACAGCTCAATGCATTGTGCTGACCCTTGCTCCTCCCCACTGGAGGTGTGGTTGGGGGTCCAGCCTTCTCAACCAGGAGCCCCTGCCATCATGCATTACAGCCATTCACAATAGCACGAGCCAGGTGTGGAGAGGGCACAGCCTCGGCCTTAGCATCTCGCTGGCTGTTTTCTGACCTTTGTGGACTCCCCAGTTTTCCTTCACTGCGGGAGGAGTTTGGAGGTAGCCCTGGGAAACTGCCGTCACAACTGTGTCTTATGCTGGAGGTTCTGAGGAGTGACCCTGATGATCCCAGCACTCCTTTGCTTGTAAGGTCTGGCCAAACCTTCCTCAATGATATTTCTGCTGGGTGGTGACCAGGGCCTTGCTGTGTCCATTGACCCCCAGCTGCCCTCAAGGCTTTGGAGCCCTGCCACCCTTCCATCATTCCTGGGCAGGTAGATCTTGGCCTCTTTTGAGAGAGCATCTTGCTGTTGTCTTCCCTTTGGAAGTCCCTGTTGACCACCTGCTGGCTTCTCTGTGCCCACCACCTGGTTGACCTGTGCTGCATTTTCTCCCCCCTCCTTCATCATTCCTCTGATTGTGGCCCCGTCAGACCAGGGGAGACTCTTCTCTGAGCTCAGGGCCCTTAGGAGTGCTCCCGGATGACAAATTTTCATTATGTGCCAGGTCCACAGGCTCCCCACCAACAAACACACTAATTTTACACATTCCTCTGCAAATTCATTAGTGGTGAATAGGCTTATGGTGCCCATGTTTCTCCAGTTTTCCTTCAGATCTTCTAGGAAGGACTCAATGTGCCTGCACGCTAAGTCACTTCAGTCATATCTGACTCTTTGCGACTCTGTGGACTGTAGTCCACCAGGCTTCTTTGTCCATGGGATCCTCCAGGCAGGAGTACTGGAGTGGGTTGCCATGCCCTCCTCCAGGGGATCTTCTGACCCAGGGATTAAACCTGCGTTTCTCATGTCTCCTGCATTGGCAGATGAACTCTTTACCACTGCTGCTACCTGGGAAGCCCAGAAAGGACTCAAATACCTTCCCAAATCTGGTAGAAACCAGTTAGCTCAAGAGGATAGCATCACAAGCCAGAATTGGGCCAGTCATCTTCCACAGGTACACTTTGCTAAAATTATCCGTGAATATAAAGCTTATTTATTTTGTTTTCATTTACAGACATTCTCAGGGCCCCAGCTGGTGTCTTTCTGGTGTTCTGAATGGGGAAGTTTGTAGGTATACCAATGGCTGGAAGGATATGCTGTTATTATATGCTAAATAATGAATTTGTTGATGAAAATTACAAGAAAAATTTAAATATCACTAAACAAGTGTTGTCAGCACATTTGTCCATGCCAGAGTCCTTGCCTGTCTAGACAAGGAGTGGGCAAACAATAGCCTGTAGCCTATTTTCAGGCAAAGTTGAACAGCTATAACAGAGACCTTGTAGCCCATGAAGCCAAATATAGTTACTATCTGGACTTTTATAGAAAGTTTGCCAACTGCCAGTGTAAGCTATGCAGTGCACATCCTAGCAGCCCCACTCCAGAGGGCCAGTGATAAACTAAGGCCAACTGGGAGGAGGTACTCCTGGGCTGGGCTGGAAGACTGCTCCTTGAGCTGTGCTTCTCCTAACAAAGATGTGTATTGTCTGTATAGGTCTAGGAGAATGCAAGCCAAGACTCATTTGACTGATGATATTATGCCCGGTTTGTGTAATAAGATCTCAAGCTGGGGCTCAGGGAGTTTATGTAGGTCTAATGTTTGTCTTGTAATGGTCTTCTGAAATGTGACGATATCTGTGAAAACTTTTATATAGACTCTTAAGTGGTGTTGGAGAAGACTCTTGAGAGTCCCTTGGTCTGCAAGGAGATCAAACCAGTCAATCCTAAAGGAAATCAATCCTGAATATTCATTGGAAGGACTGATGCTGGAGCTGAAGCTCCAATACTTTGGCCACCTGATGTGAAGAGCCAATTCATTAGGAAAAACCCTGATGCTGGGAAAGATTGAAGGCAGGAGGAGAAGGGGACAACACAGCATGAGCTGGTTGGATGGCATCACTGACTAAATGGACATGAGTTTGAGCAGGCTGCATGAGATGGTGAAGGACGGGCAAGCTTGGTGTGCTGCAGTCCATAAGGTCACAAAGAGTCAGACACAACTGAGTGACTGAACAACAACAACAAGGGCTAGCCAGGGACTATTAATAAAATACATACATTGGCACTCCCCAAAATGCAGTAGTTAGTTATAAATCCAACAAAATATGTGTAAGATCTGTAGAAGGAAAACTGTAAAACTGATGAATCAATTCAAGGAAGGACTAAAGAACTAAATAAAAGGAGAGATATTCCATGTTCGTAGATAGGAAGACTATATTTCTGAGATGTCAGTTCTTCACAACTTGATCACAGAGTCAATGTAATCGCAATCAAAATCTCAGTAAAGATTTTGTGGATATTGACAAACTGATTCTAAAGTTTATAGGGAGAGCAAAATACTCAGAATAGCCAACACAATACTGAAGGAGAACAAAATTGGAGGATTGACCCTACCTAACTTCAAGACTTACTGTGAAGCTACAGTAATCAAGACAGTGTGATATTTACAAAAAGAATAGAGAGCCTAGAAGTAGACCCACATAACACTGGTCAACTGATCTTTGATAAAGAGTGAAAATAATTTTGTTGTTCAGTTGCTCAGTCATGTCCGATTCTTTGCAACCCAACCATCTCATCCTCTGCTGTCCCCTTCTCATCCTGCCCTCAATCTTTCCCAGCATAGGGGTCTTTTCCAATAAGTCAGCTCTGCATCAGGTGGCCAAAGTATTGGAGCTTCAGCATCAGCATCAATCCTTCCAATGAATATTCAGCGTTGATTTCCTTTAGGATTGACTGGTTGGATCTCCTTTCTGTCTAAAGGATTCTCAAGAGTCTTCACCAGCATCACAGTCTGAAAGCATCAATTCTTCAGCACTAAGCCTCCAACTGTCATATCTGTACATGACTATCGGAAAAACCATAGCTTTGACTAGATGGACCTTTGTGAGTAAAGTGATGGCTTTGCTTTTTAATATGCTGTCTAAGTTTGTCATACTGTTCATGGGGTTCTCAAGGCAAAAATACTGAAGTGGTTTGCCATTCCCTTCTCCAGTGGACCACATTCTGTCAGACCTCTCCACCATGACCTGCCTGTCTTGGGTGGTCCCACAGGGCATGGCTTAGTTTCACTGAGTTAGACAAGGCTGTGGTCTGTGTGATTAGATTGACTAGTTTTCTGTGAGTATGGTTTCAGTGTGTCTGCCCTCTGATGCCCTCTCGCAACACCTACCGTCCTACTTGGGTTTCTCTTACCTTGGATGTGGGGTATCTCTTCATGGCTGCTCCAGCAAAGCTAAGCTGCTGCTCCTTACCTTGGACTAGGGGTGTCTCCTCACTGCCGCCCCTCCTGACCTTTAATGTGGAGTAGCTCCTCTTGGCCCTCCTGCGCCCACGCAGCCACTGCTCCTTGGACGTGGGGTTGCTCCTCCCAGTCGCCACCCCTGACCTTGGGTGTGGGGTAGCTCCTCCTGGCTGCCACCCCTGGCCTCTGGGGGTGGGGGGGTAGCTCCTCTCGGCCATTCCTGTGCTTGACCACTGACCTAGAGCCAGACATCCTGGAATGTGAAGTCAAGTGGACCTTAGAAAGCATCACTATGACCAAAGCTAGGGGAGATTATGGAATTCCAGTTGAGCTATTCCAAATCCTGAAAGATGATGCTGTGAAAGTGCTGCACTCAATATGCCAGCACATTTGGAAAACTCAGCAGGGGCCACAGGACTGGAAAAGGTCAGTTTTCATTCCAATCCCAAAGAAAGGCAATGCTAAAGAATGCTCAAACTACCGCACAATTGCACTCATCTCACACGCTAGTAAAGTAATGCTCAAAATTCTCTAAGCTAGGCTTCAGCAATACGTGAATCGTGAACTTCCAGATGTTCAAGCTGGTTTTAGAAAAGGCAGAGGAACCAGAGATCAAATTGCCAACATCTGCTGGATCATCAAAAAAGCAAGAGAGTTCCAGAGAAACATCTATTTCTGCTTTTTGACTATGCCAAAGCCTTTGACTGTGTGGATCACAATAAACTGTGGAAAATTCTGAAAGAGATGGGAATACCAGACCACCCGACCTGCCTCTTGAGAAACCTATATGCAGGTCAGGAAGTAACAGTTAGAACTGGACATGAAACAACAGACTGGTTCCAAATAGGAAAAGGAGTATGTCAAGGCTGTATATTGTCACCCTGCTTATTTAACTTATATGCAGAGTATATCATGAGAAACACTGGACTGGAAGAAGCACAAGCTGGAATCAAGATTGCCAGGAGATATATCAATAACCTCAGATATGCAGATGACACCACCCTTATGGCAGAAAGTGAAGAGGAACTAAAAAGCCTCTTGATGAAAGTGAAAGAGGAGAGTGAAAAAGTTGGCTTAAAGCTCAACATTCAGAAAATGAAGATCATGGCATCTGGTCCCATCACTTCATGGGAAATAGATGGGGAAACAGTGGAAACAGTGTCAGACTTTATTTTTGGGGGCTCCAAAATCACTGCAGATGGTGACTGCAGCCATGAAATTAAAAG
>NW_011494956.1:16410959-16437666 GCF_000754665.1 Bison bison bison | reverse complement strand
CAAAATCACTGCAGATGGTGACTGCAGCCATGAAATTAAAAGACGCTTACTCTTTGGAAGGAAAGTTATGACCAACCTAGATAGCATATTCAAAAGCAGAGACATTACTTTGCCAACAAAGGTTCGTCTAGTCAAGGCTATGGTTTTTCCTGTGGTCATGTATGGATGTGAGAGTTGGACTGTGAAGAAAGCTGAGCGCCAAAGAATTAATGCTTTTGAACTGTGGTGTTGGAGAAGACTCTTGAGAGTCCCTTGGACTGCAAGGAGATCCAACCAGTCCTTTCTGAAGGAGATCAGCCCTGGGATTTCTTTGGAAGGAATGATGCTGAAGCTGAAACTCCAATACTTTGATGCGAAGAGTTGACTCATTGGAAAAGACTCTGATGCTGGGAGGGATTGGGGGCAGGAGGAGAAGGGGACGACAGAGGATGAGATGGCTGGATGGCATCACTGACTCGATGGACGTGAGTTTGAGTGAACTCCAGGAGTTGGTGGACAAGGAGGCCTGGCGTGCTGCAATTCATGGGGTCACAAAGAGTCGGACACTACTGAGCGACTGAACTGAACTGAACTGAACTGAGGTTTGTCATAGCTTTCTTCCAAGGAGCAAACATCTTTTAATTTCATGGCTTCAGTGACCATCTTCAGTGATTTTGGAGCCCAAGAAAATAAAGTCTGTCACTGTTTCCATTGTTTCCCCATGTATTTGCCATGAAGTGATGGGACCAGATGCCGTGATCTTTGTTCTTTGAATGTTGAGTTTTAAGCCAGCTTTTTCATCTCCTCTTTAACTTTCATCAAGAGTCTCTTTTAGTTCCTCTTCACTTTCTGCCATAAGGGTGGTGTCATCTGCATATCTGAGGTTATTAATATTTCTCCCGGCAATCTTGATTCCACCTTGAGCTTCATCCAGCCCAGCATTTCTCATGATGTACTCTGCATATAATTGAATAAGCAGGGTGACAATATACAGTCTTGACGTACTCCTTTCCCAATTTTGAACCAGTCAGTTGTTCCATGTTTGGTTCTATTGCTTCTTGACCTGCATACAGGTTTCTCAGGAGGCAGGTGAGGTGGTCTGGCATTCCCATCTCTTTAAGAATTTTCCACAGTTTGTTGTGATCCACAGAGTCAAAGGCTTTCATGTAGTCAGTGAAGTAGAAGTAGCTGTTTTTCTGGAATTCTCTTGATTTTTCTGTGATCCAGCTGATGTTGGGAATTTGATCTCTGGTTCCTCTGTCTTTTCTAAATCCAGCTTGAACATCTGCAAGTTCTCAGTTCACATGCTGTCGAAGCCCAACTTCCAAGGGTTTTGAGCTAGCATGTGAAATAAGTGCAGTTGTGTTATAGTTTGAACATTCTTTGGGATTGGAATGAATTGAACGTTCTTTGGGATTGTAATCAAAGCTAACCTTTTCCAGTCTTGTGGCCACTGCTGAGTTTTCCAAGTTTGCTGTCATTTTGAGTGCATCACTTTAACAGCATCATCTTTTAGGATTTGTAAGTAAGGAGTGAAAGTAATAAAATGGAACAAAAGATAGTGTCTTCCACGAATGGTGCTAGAATAACCAAACAGCCAGCCACGTGCCGAAAAGAGAAAAGAAGTCTTGACTTATATCCTTCATAAAAGGAGTAATTTTTATCCAACTGTTTAGAAATAAAAATAGGTAATATCAATGAGTGATAGATTAGGTACAATAATAGACACTCTACAACTCACATTTCATTTGATCTTCCTATTTCCTTGAGAAACAGGTATTTATACCCATGTTCCCTGTGAGAAATATGGGGCTCAGAATTTGTGGGTTGCCCAGGCCACACTGGTCTTATGTACACAGCCTGGGTTAGAACCCATGCCTTGTGGCTTTAACTCCAGTGCTCTCCTCACTACAGCATGGCTGACAAGGTAAGGGGCCTCTGAAGGAGGTAGGCGTGTGTTTTCCTCTACTGGTAAATAACGCTGGGCATCATTTCTCTAGTTTGGGGAGGCAAGTCCAAGGATCTTAGTGAAACATAAAGAAAACACAGCTTGTTGTCTCTAGTTTTCCCAAAGTTAACACTGAATTATGACTATTGTAGAGTGAAGTTCCAGGTCATTTTGCTGAGATGTGAATCTGAATCACAGCACCAGTGGACTTGCCAAAGGGACACAGTTGCTTGCTATTTGCCATTTATCATCATTATGTTATGTTATGATGTCATGTCATGTTCATTAGAGTGACCCTTAAGAAGCAGGGAGAAGGTAGCTCCTGCCTCCTTCCCATGAAAGCCAGCCAGTAGTACTGGTGATGGATATCAAGAGAAGGCAAAGAGAATGGGTATTTTACAATAAAGACTGTATCCTTGGTTGCATTACTCAACTTAGAAATTAACAGAAGTCTTGGAATCGGTCCACATTTCACCAGTCCATGGGAGGCGAGGGGTAGTAGTCCATGTGCAAATCTGCCTCACCTGTGCTCTTCCCTCCCACATGCCAGGATTTGCATGTTGCTGCCCTTAAAGTTAGGGTCTCCTGGTGCAGAGTTAGGGACCAGTGTGTTCCAGGTAAGCTTCCTCCCTGAGATGCTGGAGGCCAGAGCTGGCACCCCCACTAGGGTCTCATCCCCTTACAGATTCAGTCGCTGATCCATTCACCTGTCCTCACAGCAGATGCGTAGGGGCCAGTGTTCCATGTCTGCCTCTCCAGACACATTGCCCAGCCTCAGGAAGCCTGGAGTGCAGGGAGCTTCATAGCCTGTCTTCCTTTCCATAAGCCCTCTTCTCTCAGAATCTAAACACAGGCTATGGGCCCTTCTGTATGTGCACCCAGAGGCCCCAGCATGTCAGCGTCGGAGGTGCTGGTGCTCCCAATGACCGCATGAGGTGGGGACTGTGCCAAGCCCCTGGGAATCTGCAGCTCTAAGAGCTGCAGCCTCTCTGCTCAGGGGCCCCAAGCCCCCACAGCATCCCATATGGGCGGCATGCAGGCAGGGGTTCTCTGTGCCTGTCACTCTGCTACATGGAGGGAAATGGGGCTTTTGTGAGTTCTCAAGTGAGTCTGCTGGCCCATTGTCTGGGCCCAGCTCTCCTTAGACCTTCACCAGCTCCATGAGGACAGGGGCGGGGCTGGGAAAGGCCGGATGTATTCCCAGCCGGAGCTGAAAACACTATTCATCCCAGAAACACCCTATTAAGCAGCAACAACAGCACAAAAAGGGAGTGGGTAGAGGGAATAGGAGAAGGGCGGTGAGGGCCAGGAAGAAGAGACTCGAAAGGGGCACTGGCAATGGATTCAGAGCTCTGAGGAGCCTTGGTTCTCCTAAGGAGACCCTGGCATGCTTGGTGGGGGAGGATGGGGACCTACCTCCCCATGCTTGGTAAGGGGATCTGCAGGGAGATAAAGAGGATGTGCCCCGCAGGATGTGACAGCCCCCTTCCCTCTCATGTGATGTTCAGATCTGTCAGAGGTGGTGGGGACTGGAAGGAGAGCTGATTGAGCCAAGAGCGTGGGACTGGGAGAGAGAAAACTCAGAAGAGCTGCCATGGGCACAGCAAGTATTGAAGAAAGGAAATCCCAGGAGGCAGACTTCTGATGAGAAAATGGCCCAGCTGGGCAGGTAGTGAGTGCCTCATCTTGGGTGGTATGCAAGCAAAGACTGAGTGACCGACTGGTGAGAGTGCTGGATCAGAGCCTGAAGCTGGGGAGGAGGAGTGCACCAAGTCTCTGGAGCTTTTTAGACCGTGTATGTGTGTGTGTGTGTGTGTGTGTGTTAGTTGCTCAGTCATGTCCAACTCTTTGAGACCACATGGACTGTAGCCTGCCAGGCTTTTCTGTCCATGGAATTCTCCAGGCAAGAATACTGGAATGTGTAGCCATTCCCTTCTGCAGGAGGTCTTCCTTTCCCAGGGGTCAAACTTCGGTCTCCTGCATTGCAGGCAGATTCTTTACCATCTGAGCCATCAGGGAAGCCCTCTTTGAGAGATTCTGAATTGAGAGTGGCACCCAGATTTGGGCCTAGTCTCCGATTGCCTTTGGGTAGGCAAGAAGTGAAGTGAGTGGGCAGGTGAAGTCTGGATTGGTCATCGGGTGCAGGCTGGAGGACAGGGAACAGAGCTCCAGATCCTGTGTCACTGAACTTAATCTCTTTTCAGTTCAAAGGAGGAGAAATGCAGACGTGATTTTTCAATCTGTTCTTTTGTCCAAAAAACCACAATGGAGAGTCACAGTACTTTTGCCCCATGCCATCAGGAAGAGTGCTAGGCCAAGTCCATGAACAGCCTTCCCTGTAAGCTTCTGGCCCTGAGGAAGAGGTGGAGATTTCCAGGGGCCCCCATGGCCCTCGGTCAGGAGACAGGGGCTGTGCTTCCTCTCAGGCAGAGCCTCTGAGAGATAGTCTGTCCTCGTCATACCAACCCTCCACCCCACCGCATCTGTCCATTTCTCTTAGGCTTGGCCACAGTCCCTAGCACCCTCTGTGGAAGCCTGCCTGAACACCCAGCCATGCTCTCCTCCCACCCTGAGGGTGTAGCCCATGTGCCACTGGTACCCCAGCTCTGTAGGGCCTGCATTCCGGGCTCCTTCTCAGCGAGTCCCTGACCCATGTCCTATAGGCTCTGTGAGTGATGTCAGTCTCATCTGTGGACCGTCTGTGCCTGACCGATGTGCCAGCCCTGCTCTGTGAATCAGGCCCCAAGTTCACAGGCTGCTGGCTGCAAGGTGGAGGCCCCATCATGCTTCCTGCAGGAACCTCCCTGGTGATTGAAGCCCGCGTTCTACCCCACCTCCCCTTGCACCCTCAGGGCAGCCTCAGTCACTGTCTGCCTTTCGTCATTTCCCCTGTTCTGTTGGATGGATTTTGAATGCTTGTGATGGTCTGTCCTGGGCTCTGAACCCGCCCTCCTGTACCTCATGACCCCATCATCTGTGAGGTGATGATAGGAGCACCAGTAGCAGACCCAGGGAGGAGCCTGCCAGGGGAATGGCTCCCTCTGGTCTGTGAGATCGTAATTCTGGCCTCTTCTAGCTGAGTGGGTGTTGTGGTCAGTGGGGTGATGCCCACAGCCCCTCTGGTGCTGCCCTTGTACCTCCATGATGCCTCCTGGCATTGGGAATTGACCTTTTGCCATTGTGCCTCTCCTTGTCAGGGAGCCCGTCCTGCCCTGCCTGTCAGTCCTGCTCCTAAGAACCCTCTATCATCGCCAAGACAGCCGAGGAGCACCCCGGGAATGCTTCTATTGTATCTGTGTTTTCCAATCAATAGACTTGACTGGCCCCCAGCACCCAGCGTTTCCTGAGACCCCAAACAGTCTCGACACCATCAATGTCCTCCCCACAGTGAATGCCTTTGTACAGAAATATCTCCAGAGAATTTGAGGCTCCCTTGTTAGCCTTAGAGGGGTCCTGCTGGCTTGCCCCAGCTGGGGCTGGCAGGCCTGGTAGCCGGAGTCCCGCTCTTCATCTGCTCTGGCCAGGAATGCCTGAGCTGCCCTCTGCCCCAGAAAGGGAGGGTAGGGGGGAGTCTGGGACCTGAACCTCCCAGGGCAGGAACTGTCACCCTCTGAGAGCCGTCAGGCTTTGGAGACTGGACAAATGCCACATCACAACCCAGATGCCCTCCCACACACACCCAGGCCTTAGGACAGCACCCTCAGCTCTGAGAGACATTTTATGCAGTTGTTTCCATGTAACAAGCAACTAAAGTGAGATGAGCAGAAGGGTGGCCAACTCCCCATCAGTTTGTCAGAGGGGACAGACCAGGAGACAGCAGACCTGTGGAGTTGGCCTGGCCCTGCCGTCAGCATGTGATGAGAGCCTGGACCCTCTCTGCCCACGCTCCTGGGGTGGACAACAGTTGGGTGGCCAACTGACCACTCTGGGCCTTTTTCTGGATGGAGTCTGGCTGTCTGGAGAGAGGAAGGTGGGCTGGGCATGAAGGCTGGAGGCCAGGAGAGTGGTGCCGTGGGGCAGCACCCCTCCATGGCCATGCCAAGGATACAGACCCCTGGAAGAGGATGTCTGTGTATCTGGTGGGAGGCACTCTGTGAAGAGGCCCCAAGGGGGTGTGTTAGCTCTGGTGGCCCCTTGGGAGTCATCAGCCCCAGGCTGGTCCAGGATATGTCCAGGAGAAGGCCAGGGCCTGCCTGCCAGCCCCCACTCCTATTTTCTCTGGCACATCCCCCAAGTCCCTACTAGAGTCCTCCCCCTGGTGCCCCTGGCAGGGGGCAGTGACATCTGAGAGTTACTGTGCCACAGATCAATCCAGGATGCGGGCACAGGAGGGCTGGAAGGAGAGGCAGACGGCAGCATGTTCCTTCTGATTAACGAGCCCAGGCCACCATCCATCGCCGGCCTTCATTAGGGCTGCAGAGAGTCATTTTGCATGGGCGTGCAACCTCTCCTCCCCTCTCTTCTCCAGGGTGATTGATGCCCCCAGGTGCCCGCATCCCCCAGCAAGTGAGGAGCCCTCTTTCCTCCTGTGGATGAGGAGCGGAGGCAGCTGGCTTATTATGCATGATTCTTACCTGTGTGCCCTTGGCGCCAACTCACAGGGCTGTCAAAATGGCCAGGGCAAACGGATCTAATCTCCCTTAGAATTCAGTGCTAGGAGACTGCAAAATGCCAGGCTTCTCCATTTTAATGGGTCTTTAACTCTCCCCACAAAAATGCAAACAGGTGAAGCACTGAGCAGTGGGCACTCAGCCAGGCCGGCACCATCAGCGTGCTGGAGCAGAGAGATAAAGGATGTCCCTGGACCACAACGGTCCTGGGTGGTTCTCTTCTCTCTCCTTGCTGCTGGAAGGCACCCGTGTTGGTGCTGAGGTGGGAAGCTGGGTCAGGAGGAGGTGAGGGCTTGGGCAGGAGCTCTGCTACAGGTCTGGTTAAAGGCCCCCCAGTGCCTGATGACCTGGGTGTGCCCGGGGCTGCTGACCATCATGCCTGGGCAGAGAGGAGCCTCCCAGGTCTACCTTGCCTGTAACCACTAATACCATCTGGCTGGTTTGGGTTCTGCCTACAGATATTTGATGCTGTGGAGGGCCAGAGATCCCCAGCCAGGATGGGTGAGACACACTTTTCTTCTCAGTTCTCTGGCTATGGGGTATTTTCAGATGTAGGAGAGATGCACGTGGATTTGAGGGTGTCTGGCCAGCTTGAAGGATCAGGAAATATAGACGCTGGAATGGGAAAGGGAGCTGAGATAAAAGGAAAAGAATGTAGATAAGGAATCAGGCAGAAGACAGAGGGGCTGTTTGGCATTTTGTGCCTAAAATGAAGACTTTCAGTCTCCACTTTTCCTTGCGCCTGTGTATAGTCTCACTTGCTCAGGGCTTCTCTTTTGTTGGAGAGCAGCTGCCGGTCCTTGAATTCCAAATCCCCTCCTCCATTGAGGAGCCAGATGGGAGTGGCATGCCATGCAGGATGAGTGTAGGGGCGTGGGGAGGGGACAGGCTGGGCCCCACAAGGGAACAGTCTCCCAAGGGCAGGCCTGGCACAGAGCCTCCAACTCCACTTGGGCAAGAACACTGTGGAAATCCTTTCACTGTGAAAGGTGGACCCTGTGGTCCTGATCCATCAGGACGATGAGTAGGTAATAGCACAGGTGTGTGGGGGCCCTGCCTCTGTTCTGAAATGCTGTCCCTGACCTTGGCCCTGGGGAAAACTCAAAGGGTGAAACTGAGTTGCTCAGTCATGTTTGAGCTGCTTGTTGACCTCTTCCCAAGCTTCTCTGGATGTGAGGAGAGACTCTTGCCTTCAGTTCTTGGTGGCTTCACAAGAGGGGACCCTCCTTGGTGGCATGTGAGACTGTTGATGAGAGAGACCACTACCCAGCACCACTGTTGTTCTCAAACCGGTGATTCTTCAGCCATAGTTTTGAAGAATGAAGCCATGCCGCCCTGGCCCAAGAGGACCTGTGCTTTCCGTAGCAGAGGCTGCTGGAGCCACACTCATGAACAGGACGGGCTGTGGGGCATGCGTGTGCATGAGTCCATAACCCTCTTCCCCCCGCCCCATTCCATAGGCCACCATAGGTCCCCATCCCTGACCAGGGCCCTTATACAGACATTTGTTGTTGGTTAACCTAGAATATCCCTGTGTCCAGCCCAGCAGAGGTGCTGTGGGCCCCAGGCCTGGCTGCTGGAGGCTGTTGCCCTCTGGCTGCAGAGCCCATGCCCCATGGGATGGGGAGGCATGTGCTGAAGAGGGTAGTATTGGGGTCACTGGGTTTGGGATGTGGCTGTAGAGCTGTGGCTGGTACCCCTGCTTACCAGCTTCACCAGCTTTGCACCAGCACCAGGGCACTGAGAATAACATGGGGCCCAGGAAAGGCCTGATGTGTTTGTGTTCCCTGGGCCTCAGAGTGTAGGTGGGGTCACGGGAGCCGCTTGGCTATTCGGGCTACATCGCCAGCCTTCCCTTTAGGCCCGTGTGAGACCACACAGGGCCCAGTGTGTCTAATCGGGCAGCCTGCAGGAGAGGCATTTGGTACACTCATGCTGAGGCTGCAGCCCCATCCCAGATCCCCCGTGCGTGGTGTCCATGGTTGAAGGAGGCTGCGACAGGGTCCTTTGGGGGTTGGACAAGGAGGGCTGAGGAGAAACTAGAGGGCAGCTGGAGGGCCGAGGGTTTTCAATCAAGACTGCCAGGGCGGACTGGGGTTGGAGGACCAAAGCCCACCCTTCAGAGTGGGCCTTAGGACCTAGCTGGGACCTTAAGCCCTTAAGACACTCCACTGCCCACACTAGGACCAAGCACAGGGTATGGCAGTGCTTGCTGTTAGGGGATCAACTCTGATTTGTCAAGCACTTGTGCAATGAGTGTCTAGTGACACTTCCTTGGCTCCAAATGATTGCCTAGGTTGATGCCCTAACCTCAGTACCTTATGATATGACCTTATTTGGAATAGGGTCATGTGGATATAATTCGTTACCATGAGGTCATACTAAAGTAGGTTGGACCCCTAACCCAATATGACTGATATCTTCTAAGATGGCCATGTGAAGAAAGAGACACTTGGGGTCACCCGTGATCCTGAAGGCAGAGATCAGTTCAGTTGTTCAGTCGTGTCCGACTCTTTGCAACCCCATGGACTGCAGCATGCCACGCCTCCCTGTCCATCACCAACTCCCAGAGTTTACCCAAACTCATGTCCATTGAGTTGGTGATGCTATCCAACCATCTCATCCTCTGTCATCCCCTTATCCTCCTGCCCTCAATCTTTCCCAGCATCAGAGTCTTTTCCAGTGAGTCAGCTCTTTGCATCAGGTGGCTAAAGTATTAGAGTTTCAACTTCAATATCAGTCCTTCCAATGAACACTCAGGATTGATCTCCTTTAGGATAGACTGGTTGGATCTCCTTGCAGTCTAAGGGACTCCCAAGAATCTTCTCCAACACCACAGTTCAAAAGCATCAATTCTTCAGTGCTCAGCTTTCTTTTCTTTTTTTTTTTTCAGCTTTCTTTATAGTCCAACTCTTACGTACATACATGACTACTGGAAAAACCATAGGACCTTTGTTGGTAAAGTCATGTCTTTGCTTTTTATCGGAATGATGCAATTTCAAGGCAAAGAACACCAAAGATTGCCAGGAAGACCCCAGAAACTAGAAGAGGCCAAGAAGGATTCTCGCCTGAAGGTTTCAGGGGGAGCATGGCCCTACTGACACCCTGATTTTGGACTTTTAGTCCCCGGGGCTGTGAGACATTGCATTTCTGTTGTTTGAAGCTACCTAGATTTTGTGCTTTTGTTATAGCAGCTGGAGGAAACTAATACATCTCCTAAATCAGTTTTTATATTTTATTAGTAAAAAGCATTTGCAAAGTACTGGCCTATGCACTGCTAAGTCACCATAAGACCAAGCTAGACCTGGGGATTCAGGAGGCAGAAGGGTCCATTCAAGCTCCAGAGATTCCTTTTGGTTTCTTTCCATGTTTCTTACAGACCGCTCTAGGGACTGAGGGCCAGAAGTGACCTGCTGAGGCCAGAGAGGAGAGGGACCCTCCCAAGCCAGGTACCAAGTCTGAGCTGGGCTGGGCTGGGCAGAGAAGGCAGCCCTTCTGAGGCTTGTCCCCAGCCCTCTCTAGCTCCCCAGCTGAACAGCCCATGTCAGGCCCCCATGCTCTGGTCTCCTTCCCAGGGAGCCTCACTTGGTAGAGCTCTGGGAGGGAGGGAAATCAGAGTTGTGCCTCTGGCTTGTTTACCGGTTCTGCCATGTAGAAACCAGGACCAGACCCAGAGCCCCTCCCACCTCCTAGAGGCACATTTCTATGCTCTGACCCATTTAAGCTATGGCTTCTATTTATGATAATTAATTGTACCTTGAGAAATGAAAGAAACAGAAGGAGAAGGGTGTGGTGTGGAGGACTACACTTATCTGTGTTCTTTAAAAGAGCAAATTTCACAGTTTGTATTTATGGTTTAAGTGCCTGTTCCGACTCATTCAGTCAGTCAGTCTTTCAGCAGATGGGCTGGACTGGCTCCTTCCATTTACTCAGGCTTACTTCTCTTTCTCATCAGCCCCTCTTACATACCAGTCAATGGAGACTTATGTGATAACTGTTCCTCTTCACCTTACATTTTGTACTTGGCAGAGACAGTCAGTCAGTCAGTTTAGTCGCTCAGTTATGTCTGACTCTTTGCGACCCCATGAACTGCAGCATGCCAGGCCTCCCTGTCCATCACCAACTGCCGGAGTTTACCCAAACTCATGTCCATTGAGTCGGTGATGCCATCTAACAGTAAATAAATGTTATTCCAATGAGTGTTGCTAAAAATACACAGAGCATCTTTCTGGACTTGGTCTCACTGGCTCAGAGATGCAAGGGAGATACCTCTTTCTGGAAAATCAGATTTTGATGTTCAGATGTTGATTTGCTTGTTAGTCTTGGGGCTGGGACTTGAACCAGGTCTCCAGAGCTGATGGAGCATTTCTGCTACAGAAGGCATCTGATTAAAGTCTATAGGACGTAAGTCACAGCTATGCCTTCTCAAAGTACTTATAGCACAGTTGGGCAAGAAAGATTCAGAACAGAATTCAGGTAGAGAAGAGGGAAAAGCCATTCCAGGCAGGAGGCCCTGCCTGAGCACAAGTGGGGTGTGGGGGATGATGGGTCTCCTTGGGGAAACTGAAGGTCAATTTGGAAAAGCCAGGCTTGGAGCAGAAGCTTCATGGAGTCCAGAAGTTTGTGGCATATCTTAGATTAGTGAAGAGACTTTGGAAATCATAAAGTAGGGGAGTGAGATGGGATGAAATAGGGGTTTTTAGAAGGTGGGTTAAATTTCTGTTTCTGAACGTGTGTCTTCTAAAACAGCGTAGGAATAAGAAAGAGTGAGTGATAGTAAACTGGTGTCCCTCACCTACGAGCTCTTGCACTTGGCTTTCTGGTCTTTGCAGTCATGCTGCTACTTCACTCCACTGAAGCGCTGTTTCTGGAGTTGCATCCGTGGGGCAGACACAGTTCTGTGTCCTGCTCTGTGTTTAGTTGCTGACATCCTGATGCTGTGACATGGTTACACTCCAGGAGTGTGAACATGAGTGTGCCGTCCTGCATTTCCTTCCCCTCTAGATAGGCTGGTTCTAGTGTTCTCATGTTCTAAATAATGCTGCAATGAATATCTTCTTGATATAGAGCCTTCTGTTTTCCTTTGGCCAGTGTCTCGGGGGTGACATCATTGGGTGATCAGAGGAACCGAGATTCTATAAGGCTTTGCTGAATGTGGCAGTATTGCCTTTGAACTAGTTACATGGACAGCAGGAGCTAAACTGAGCAGCTGTGTGGAGAAGGGTACAGATGGAGCCTCTGTTGAGACACCAGCTAGGAGGTGGTTGCTGTGGTCCCACTGTGCAGGGCTGATGCCTTAGACTCATAGTTGCTGATAATTGGAAAGGAACACACAGTGAAGAAGATGCAGGAGTCACTGTGGCATGGTGAGTGATCTGATGATGGACTGGGGAGAACAAGGAATCAAAGCTAAATGCGCCTGAGGTTTCCCAGAAGGGCTCCAGGGAATGGCAGTGGGATAGTGTGGAGCAGGGCGCGTGTGAAGAACCTTTGCCTGGGTGGACACGCGGGATGGGATGTGAAAGGCTTGCTTGGAACACTTTTTCACCAGCTGTGTTGGGCCCAGGGCCCAGTTACGCCAGAACACGAGCCCTTGAGGCTAGCTGGTGCCTTTCCCAGTTTACGCTCAACCAGAGCCATCTCCAAACCCAGAGCTGGCACAGCTCTCGCTCCTCTGTCCTGGGGGCAACCTGAAGCCTGTTCAGAAGGTTGGTGATGAGATTGCCGGGAGGCTGGACTGAGTTGGCAATAGGAAGTCTGGACAAGTGTGAAGGTGGAGCTGAGCAGCTGTTGGTTGTGGGACCCTGTGTCAGGGGCTGAGGTTTGCGGGAGTGGCAGACACCTGAGGAATCTTGTGGGCATCATTAGGAGTTCTTTGCCCAGTGAACAGGATGTATGAAGACAGGATACACCCCCAGGGAAGACCTGGAGAAAGAGCCCCACGAGGCCCCTGCAGTGAACCTGGGCTGCATCTTTGGCAGACCACGGTGATGGACAGAGCAAGGCCATGAGTGGGAGCACCGAGGAGCCTGGGATGCTGGCTGGAGGAGTGAGCTCCAGGAAATGCTCAGGTTCTTGTGATGAGTTCAGGTCTGGAGGGCAACATACGGGTCCCATGGAGAGGCTGAGGGCCTCACCATGGTCAGAGCTGCCCAGCACACTGTGAGCACTGGCACACTCTGGATTTGGGAGTGGGAGAGACTGCTCACTACATGTCCTGTTCCTGCCAGTGTGGACTCAATCCTAGGACAACTGTGTGTGTGTGTGTGTGTGTGTGTGTGTGTGTGTGTGAAGGGGCTGGTCACTGTGCCTCCATCAGCCGGGGCTGGGAAAGCAAGAAGTGTCAGCTGTGCACCAGGCTTCACACACCTGTCATTTTATTCAGTGTTCACAACTGTCCCTGGGATTCCCCTTCCTGCCGCTCAGCGAGGCCGTAATTGCAGATTTAGCTGCGTGGTTATTTGATTAATTTCTGTCTTCCCACTTGTCTGCAAAGTCCTTGAGGGCCAGGGTGTCTGTTTTCCTCTGCTCTGTCTCTGGTTCCTGCACAGTGCCCACCTGCCTGTGGGAGCGACTCAGACAACCTTTGCTGAATGGGGACCATCACCCCCTGATGCCACGCATCTCAGCCTTCTTCCAGTAATCCCAGCCCCTCATGAAGGCTGAGGGAGAGGCTTGGGCTGCAGTGGGCTGACCTCCAACTCCTGGCCTTTACCTGGGAGGACCTGGATTCGTGGAGCGACTCTGGGCTGTGGCTCCTGGGTTTCGGGAGCTCTGTGAGCCACGGAAGGCTGCACCAGGCAGTGACTGCACGGCCGCGCTGGTTCTTCCCTGCTTGGAAGGTTCGTGAATTTGCCTTATCAAATACACATGAGGCTCTGCTCACTGGAGGCCCGGAAGCCCCCATTCCATCTGTGTATGTTGTTGTATATTGTTACCACCACGGAAGGACGTTGTAAATATTTTCAGCTGAATGTCTGATTAATGTCTCTCCAGAAAGAGTGGCAGAACTGTAAGGAGAGGGTTTATTTAGCTCTCTTTCACCATGATGGGCATCTAATTCATCCCAAATGTCAATACATCCCAAGGTGCCAATCCAGACAGAAAGGGGAACTGTCTGCAGAGCTGGGTGGCAGCTGCCTTTTCCTCTGTGTAGGGGGCTCAGACCTGCCCCCACCACCCTGACCCTCGGATGGCGGCCCCCCGTGGTTGGAGGGGGGACCCTGAAGGTTTCCCTACCAAAACCACTGAAGGGAAATTGTTCCCTGGGAAAATGGCATCTTTCTACCAGGCTGCTCACGTGCCCCAGGCTTCTCGGGTTCTTGCCAGTCTGGCCGGCTCCTGCCAGAGACCCCCTTCTGTCTCCCCTTGTGGCCTCCCCTCCCCTCTGGCTCAGTCTTCCTCACCCGCCTCTTAGGTTTGGGATGGTTCCCAGTTCATCCGCATCGACCTGTCTGTGCTTCTCCTGGTCACTCTGTCGTCTCTCCAGGTGGCAGGTGGCTGTCTCCATTCCTCGCCCCCAGCATAGCCCAGCCCTGCCCAGGAGGCCAGTATTGCCTTTGCCCAGAGACAGTGGCGTGTGTCTTTGGGGATGGACCCACTTACTCCCCACACGTCCATGCCTTTGAGTTTCTTGGTTTCCTTCTCATGGTCTCAGCCAGAACGGAATGCTGAGTGAGACTTTGCTTCTTGTCTGTCCCCTGGACCAAGAGTCCCTCTAGGGGACCCACTGCTCTGATTTGCTGCCATATTCTCCACTCATGTCACTCCTGGGTCTTTAAAGGAAGGAGGTAGATGATCAGTAGGTATCTATGATCATTAATTCTTATAGAAATCTTAGAGGTATTTCACAGATACCATCATTAGATCCTTTTCGTAGCTAAGAAACTGACGCTTGAAGTGGTTAAGTTATAATAATAAACGCATTCGTTTTGCTGTGCTTTGTGTCACACAGTCCGCTCTTGTCCCTGAGCTCTCACGAGCCCTCCTCCGTTCTGCAGATGAGGAGGGAGGGGAGAGAGATGGTCACTGTGTGATAGAAGTGGGGCCTGGACCCCATCTGCCTACACCAGTGCCCTCGCTGCCCTCCCAGCTTTTCTCCCTTGGGCAGTGAGCACGCACACCCAGAGAGCAGAGGCTGGTGGTGGGTATGGGTCCCAGAGTCCTGTCCCCTGTAGGGCTGCGATCTGACAGCAACACATGCACCTCCAGCTGGCTTGGTCCCCATGCCACTGTTTGAGAGCAGAAGTGATGGTAAATATTTAATTGTGCTTCCACCATAACTTTCTGCCAGAACTCTCAATATGCTTTATAAATGCAAATGAGCACTCTCTTCTTCTCCAGGGAGATGTAAACCTCCTCAAATCACTTTAATTCAGCCCCCACCAGAGTGTAATGCCATAATCAGGAGCGCTCTGTGCCAGAAAAGAAACTGCCCTTAATCATATCGAGTGGATGGTTTATGGTTTGGTGGCCTTCCGTCTCCGCGGCGGGCAGGATGCAGAAAAATGGATTCTTCTTGTTGCAACTTCTGTCCAAGAAGGTGGATGGAAAAATTATTTAGAAACAGATTCAATTATAGCCCTTGAGCAGGTAACTATGACTATAATGAACTCTTAGATTGTATTCATGGGGTTAGCAGAACAAACCTTGGAAGATTTAGGAGTGAAGGCTGTTTCTTACTTTTGGTTCTGGACTCTAGTTCCCTCCCTGCCCATGTCCTCTGCTCTTCACTGCACTTCAGCATGATCCTGAAGTTGGGGAGTGCCTCCATATACATTTTTATTGCAATATGTGCTGTTCTGGGGGGCTTTTGTGGCTTCTTAGCTGTATGAGCAAGATCCTCCATCCCAGGGCACTGCAGAGCCTGCAGACACCCATGTCTGCCCAGTAGGCAGCAGGCTGAGATTTGAGGCTATCAACATCAGGATGGGAGGCTGTGTGACCCTGAAGGAGGCATTACGCTACCATCCCAGGGCACTGCAGAGTCTGCAGACACCCATGTCTGCCCAGTAGGCAGCAGGCTGAGATTTGAGGCTATCAACATCAGGATGGGAGGCTGTGTGACCCTGAAGGAGGCATTACGCTACCATCCCAGGGCACTGCAGAGTCTGCAGACACCCATGTCTGCCCAGTAGGCAGCAGGCTGAGATTTGAGGCTATCAACATCAGGATGGGAGGCTGTGTGACCCTGAAGGAGGCATTACGCTACCATCCCAGGGCACTGCAGAGTCTGCAGACACCCATGTCTGCCCAGTAGGCAGCAGGCTGAGATTTGAGGCTATCAACATCAGGATGGGAGGCTGTGTGACCCTGAAGGAGGCATTACGCTATTCTGTACCCTGGTCCCTAACTCTGCCAAGTGGGTTCAGTGACTCCTGCTTCAGGCCCACCTGGCGACGGCATTTTAATCATGGAGATGAATTTCTCCAGGGCCTCATGGAGTGCCTTTGGAGACATGTATTATGTAAATCTGGTGTGTCATTATGATCATTATTAGTGCTGTGAAGTGGAGACGCGGGGGAGAAGGAGGGCTGCTCAGTGCAGGAACCGGCCTCCCCAGCTGTCGGAAGAATCGGAGGAGAAAACAAACTCAAGAAGTCTGTTCCTGTGCTTGCGTTCCTTCAGTTATGCAAGGGGCACCACTCTTGATCCAACTCCAAGTGAGCTTGGATGGGCTAGTAAACCCAGCTCACTGTATTTGCTTTACTCCCCTGTTTGCAGTGAGAGCCCCCACTCCACTGGGAGGCAGAAGGCTGTCATGGTGGGCTATGTAGTGTCAGGTTGTGAGGAGGTGCCTCCCTGACCTGTTAGCACCTGTCCCTACTGGTACCCATTGAGATACCCTGGACCCCATCTGAGCCGTGGGTATAGTCCATGCAGGTCACCATGGGGTGGTTCTGGGGTCCCTTCATTAGACCTGTTCTGGCCCAAAGACTCTGTCTGCTCCATCTATGCCATGTCCGCCTGGTGGGGTCACTCCAGGCCTGGGTGCTGAGTGTCCAAGGCCCTGTCACCTGGACAGACTCCCACCATCCCTTCTCTGGGATTGAGCACTAGAGACAAGGGCACAGGACACCCCTTGGCTCAGCACAGCTCCTCGTTTATGACTTTATTTTCACTGCCTCATTCCTGCCCGTGGGGTAGGTTTCTTCCTTACCTTTGGTTTATGCCAGGAGTTCTTTTGTTTCCTGCTGCTGCTGCTACTGCTAAGTCACTTCAGTCGTGTCCAACTCTGTGCGACCCCATAGACGGCAGCCCATCAGGCTCCACCATCCCTGGGATTCTCCAGGCAAGAACACTGGAGTGGGTTGCCATTTCCTTCTCCAATGCAGGAAAGTGAAAAGTGAAAGTGAAGTCGCTCAGTCGTGTCCGACTCTTAGCGACCCCATGGACTGCAGCCTACCAGGCTCCTCCGCCCATGGGATTTTCCAGGCAAGAATACTGGAGTGGGGTGCCATCGCCTTCTCCGTTTTGTTTCCTAAGGGGCCCAAATTTCTGCATTCATACTTCCCATCTCCTGCCTGGAATAGAGAACAGAGAATGACTGTTCACGGGGGGTGGAGGGATGTTCAGGAGAAAAGGAAGCAGAGTAGGGAGAAACCAGAGCAACACGTCAAGTCTGTGTCCTGTGCCCTTGTTTGTTGAGCCTCCTGTTCAGCTAGGGTGTGCTGTGCCCGGTGCTTTGATATATGCCTTGGAAAGTTCAAGTGCATAAGACACCTCCACTAGCCTAAAAAGCACCATTGTGTGATTCTGAAAGGTGCCCTTCTGGAACTCTGCACTCCTATGCCAAAAAAAAAAAAAAAAACAAAAACCCTCACAATTATATATTTGACTCATAGCTTCTTTTTTTTTTTTTTCATAGCTTCTAACTTAGGCAAAACTTAACTCAAAATACATCATAGACCTAGGTAGGAGAAAAACCTTTGTAGTCTTAGGTTAGGCAAAGATTTTTTAGGTGTGATATCAAACCATAAAAGAAAAAAGTTGATAAATTAGACTTCTCCAAAGTTTAAAACTTCTGTTCTTTGAAAGATGCTATTAAAAGAATGAAAAGATAAGTCATAAAGTGGGATAAAATATTTGTAGACCATCTGGTCTGATAAAGGACTTGTATCCAGAATAAAGAACCTACCAAAGTCAACAATAAGGAAACAACCCAATTTAAAAATGGAAAAATATCAAACAGACACTTCACTAAACGATATACAGATGACAAGAAATCATGTGAAAAGATGCTTAATATCACTCTTCATTAAGGAAATGAAAATTCAAACCACAATGAGATGCCATTGCACATCTGTTAAAATGGCCAAAATTAAAAGTGAGTGACCATGCCAAGTGTTAGCAAGGATGTGGATGAACTGGAACTCTCATACACTCTCATGTAATAGCCCCCAAATGGAAATGACAAGTGAATCGGTAGACAAAATGCAATCTCTCCATACAGTGAAATACTACTCAACAACGTAAAGGAATGAAATATTGATGCACACAAACACGGTGAGTCTTAGTTATGCTGAGCTAAGCCAGGTTAAGAAAATATACTATATGATTTCATTTATATAAATTTCTGGAAAATGCCAGTTAACCTATAGTGACACAAAACAGATTAGTTATTGCCTGGGGACGGTGACAGGGTGGGGCAGGGGCAAGAGGGGAGGAGGGATTACAGAGGGACAGGAACCTTCTGGGGATGATGGCTATGTTTCTTGATTGTGGTGATGGTTTCATGGGTATGAATATATGTCAAAACTTATCAAATTGTATGCTTTAATTATGTGCAGTTTATTGTATGTCATTTCTACCTCAGTAAAGCTGCTGTTTAAAAAAAAAGGATTTCTCTGGTGGTCTGGTGGTTGAGACTCTGCTTCCAGTGCAGAGGGCACGGGTTCAGTCCAGATCCCACATGCCGTGTAGTACAGCCAAAACACACAAACCCCGCTACACAACAAACAAACCCCCTGCAAACAAAAGGGCATTTGGACTTGCTGATCAAAGCTCTAGTCAGGTTTTGGGGAGAAGTTTCCATCGAGAGGTAAGGCTGACAACAGTCAATAATAGATTGAAAAGGAAAGAAAGAAAAAAGAAAAAGGTGCCCTGCTTTCAGGACACTTCACTGCTATGTGCCCGAAAACAGTTGTAGTAAATATCAGCTCTGTAATTGCTACATGGTGCCTGGTGACCTTGCTGTATGTACTGTAGCCACCTTGGTGCCCTTGGGAGCTCATAGCCAAGTCAGGGTGTCCGTCTTTCCCTTACTGGCCAGAGGGATTGGTGACCAGGAAGCAGGCCCCGGGGGTCTGCGATGTGTGTTTGTGTTTGGGGTGAGGCCTTTGCCAAAGCCGCATGAGCTTTCAGCAGAGTCTTGGGAAGGGGGTGGCCGTGTATCTGGGCCCAGAGGCAAAAGGACCTGCAGGAGGATGGAGTGTTGGGGCCAGAGAAGTTGAAGGGAAATCAGCTGAGAGTGTCAACGTGGATGCCTAAGGGGAAGCAGAGGAGAGGAGTGGGGAGAAAGGAGTAGGGAGTCAGAAATCAGAAGGAGGTGGCTGAGAAAGACTTGCCACCAAGGGAATTAGGCTTGGCTATTGGGTCAGCATGGCCTGTGGAGAGCACATAGGTTGAGTGATGTGAGAAGATGCCATGTCTCGGGATTAAAGTGATGAGTAGGCAGATGACGTCACACACCATCCCCCAGGTGGCTTGGGGTCATTCAGTAGAGCCTTAGCATCAGGACACCTGAGATCTGTACCTGACTCTGCCATGAGCTGCGTCCTCCTAGCAGACCTCTTCCTCTCAGCCGTAGGCTCTGCAGAGGAGCCCCAGGGTTCCTAGCACTGACATTTACAGTCCTAAGTAACTTCACTGTCCAGTAATTCTTCTGACGCACCATTTTTTTCTTTTTTGACCTTCAGAAACTTTAATGGACACCAGGACGGCTACTGCAGAGCTGGGCTGGACCGCCAATCCCGCATCAGGGGTGAGTGTCAGACCGTCTGTCCTCCTGTCCTGATGAGCAGTCATGGGAGCAGGGCCTGACTTGCCCCTCTGGGATGTGGATTACAGGTGTGAATGGCTTTGTCCGTGGCCCATCCGCAGAGAGGAAGCAGCAGGTGGCCAGGGCCTGTGTGGGACTGGGGCCAGTGGCTGCCAGTAGTTGGGTGTTCAGGTCAGTGGTGATGGGGAGGACAGAGATCCGGATGCCCCTGGGGCTGAAGAGGGGCCAGGGCATGAGGAGGAGCTTGAGTTCAGAAAGGCTGAGGCTCTCTTTGACCTGGTACTGCCTTAGAGCAATGTTCTGGATTCATTTGTTCAGTGTTATGCACCTGGTCAGAATCTGTAGCTGCAAAGATGAATACTCTTGAGGAGCTCATGACCTCCCGTGGGATCCAGCACATGCATGAATGAGCTGAAATGTATCCCTCCTGGGTGGCAGTGGGGAGACTGACAGCCAGGTGTGGGCACAGAACTGGAAGTGAGACACTTTAGAGGGAGACAAGAAGCCTTTACAAAAAAAAAGTGCACGCAAACTGGGCTTTGGAGAATGAGTAGGAGTTTGACAGGCAGTAAATAGGGAGTCTGGAAAGATGTTCCAAGTAGGAGGAATAGCTGGTTAAAAGGGGTGGGAGTCATGAAATGACGTAAGAACAAGAGTCTGTGCGTCTGGACCATGGGAGGGTGTGGATAGTGCTGAGGTGCGGCTGGGCTGTGGATTGGGCAGTGCACAGCATGGGGAACTGGGACTGACCTGCTGAGTTAGCCATGTGGCTTTCTCCTATAGGTAAAGGATGGATCTTGTCACACTTGCTGACACGACTGTAGGGAACAGTTGACAGAAGGCTCTTTCAGCTGTCTTGGATGGGTCAGAAGCATCAGATTAAAATGGGATACTCAGGACAGTTGGAGCAAAGCTAAGCAGGAGGCCTTGGTAGCATTTGGCAGTGAGTGAAGACATTGGGGTGGGGAAAGGCAGAGGGAGGAGGTGGGATGGGATTCACATCTCAGGCTCGAGTGGCTGGCTCTCTGTGAGGCTTAATCACGAAAGGAGGGGACAGGAGGAGTGCATGGACTCTTCATCCCCGCGAGGGGGTGAGGCAGGGGCAGGGTTAGCTGGATCTTCTCATTAACCCTACACCTTCTCTCTCCTCCCTGCCTTTGGTCACCTCTAGCCTGCAGCCTCAGGCCGCTCTGCAACCCAGGGTATGAGTCACAGCTGGTCTTAAGACTCCTGCTTATGTCTTAGGGACATTGGATTCAGGTCCCAAGGCAGACAGGCCTCACCTGCGCTTTCTCCCCGGGTTCTCCCTTCTGGGTGCAGGTGTGGGGCCTTGTGGTAGCAGGGCAAGGTCTGGGGTGAACTGTGTTTCCCAAAGTGTGGCCAGGAGCAGGGGCAAATCTTGCCCACACTGACAAGTCCAAATCCTGCTGGGAACACTGCAGGCCCCCAGGAAATACCTCCTACTCCCACGGGGGACCTCGTGAAAGCTGATGATGCAGCAGCTCTTCAAGCGGCCCAGACATTAAGGACTTGCCCCTCTTCTACAAGTTACATTGTTAGTGGAAGCTTTGCATGTTTTCTCCAGTGACTTAAGTCATTGATGTGACTTTTGGTTCATTTTTTCCTTGATTTTTGTACATACCACCTGTCTTCTTTAAACTTCTGAACTCCTTCCCAAGGCAGGTGGTCCTTTTGGGAAATATTCCAAGTTAAGAGATCCCTGGAAGGGGATGAGAAGGAGTGAGAGGCAGGAGAAAACCAAGAGGTGGTCTTCTTACAGAAGCCCAGGGAGCAGGGGTCAAGGAGGAAGGGGGCAAAGGTGGCAGGTGCTGCTGGGCATTGGATGGTGCACTGGGCTTGGTTACAAGGACCCTGTTGGTGCCACATGCTGATGGTTTCAGAAGGGATCAGGGTCAGAAGCCAGAAAGCAGGACATGGAAGGGTCAGTGGGAGGTGAGGCGATGAGGCAGCCCGTGAGAGGAGGGAATACAGAGCACGGGAGGCAGAGGGAAGGGAGGCTGTGGAGGCAGGCGCCTCTCAGGGAACGGGATGCCTTTGTTGTTGAAATGGCAGGACAGAGAGATGGGAGGACTCAGGATTGGTATAGAAGCCCTAAGATAAGAAGTCTCTTAATTTCCCTTCTTCTCTCTGAGGTTGGAGGGGTGGTTGGGAGAGTGGAGGTGGGGAGTCTTAAGTAGCAGGTTTTAGGAGGGAGGCAAAGGTGTGAGCTAACGGCCACTGCTGGTGAGTTGGGCGAGTCTGGACTCTTTGGGAGGAATGTGGCTGCAGTAAGGACCTAGTTGAGGTCCAGGCTGTGTGTGTGACAGCCCCAGTCAGGGGCACCTGGAGGCGGTGTGGCAGTGGGGTCATCCTTACTTGTGCAAGAATGGTGGGCCTGGAGGGTCAGGAGCTGAGGACGTTGGCGGGAGGGGGTCAGCATCTTGTAGCGTGACATTGCCCCACAAAGAAGAAGAGTGAAGCCAGGGCGATTGTGACAAAGTGCAGAGGCCTAGCTGGGGCTCTCAAGGAGACTGGAGGAGCACTGGAGGCCATGGCCTTGAATCAGGGCTTAACTTTAAGATGCACAGAGTACTTCTGGGTGATAAAGGGGTCTGGGGAGTGGGGCCAGGGTCCGGGATTTGAGAAGCCAGGAGGCTGGGTGAATGGTCTGCATTTTCCTGGGATCCAGTAGGGGAGGAGATGAGCCCCGCCCCAGCAACCCAGAAAGAGAAAAAATTGTCCCTCAGATGGCCCCTGCAGTCAGGATACCATGCGTGAGGAAGATGTTGATGTGTGGGTGGGCATTGTTCTGGTAGCCTGGGGGTCTCCAGGGAACTGGTAGGCCTGGTTCAGAAGGGGTACCATGATTCCACCAGGGGGCCCAGCTGGCATTGCAATGAACCCTATCCACGGTGCATGGCTTGTGAGGTAGGCTCCCCAGATAGAGGCCAGGAGACTTCCTTTTATGGTTTCCCTGGATATCTTCACCTTTGTACTCAAGGACTGCCAGATGCGGGAAGGATTTGGACTGCCCACCCACACATAGCCTGCAAATTGTTTTCAGTTATATCTCTGGAAAATAGATTATAATATTGCATGTCAAAACCAGAAAGTATTTCTGCTCAAATGGCAAAATGTTGCTTTATAATCTAATTGCAGCTTTAAATTAAAGCCTTTAGGTTTAACCCATATCAGAGGCCACCTGGTGAGTAGAGGGAGAAAATAACAAATATATTTATGAAGTAACAGTTGCTGGGAGGATGAGGGGCTGAGCTCCCATCAGAGGGCATCCCAGGACCCTTACCCGTGACCCTGTGAATTCCACCCTCCTCCCTTGGGCTGCCTTCACTTACCTCTCCCTAACCCTTCTTTACCATCCTGCTCCAAAAGGGTCCTGACCTTCACATGTTGATGTGAAGCTCTGGGCAGGAGGGTGCTCTGAGAGGTCCTGTGGTCAACACTCAGGGCGGTGCTCAGCTGCCACAGGGCTCAGTAAGTGCTAGTTCTCATGGTTTCGTGGCCCACCTTAGCAGTCATCCCCATTCCTAGAGGAGTTTCCCCGGGTGGCTCAGTGGTAAAGAATCTACCTGCTAATGTAGGAGATGTAGATTTGAGCCCTGGGTTGGGAAGATGCCCTGGAGAAGGAAATGGCAAGTCACTCCAGTATTCTTGTCTGGGAAATCCCATGGACAGAGGAGCCTGGCGAGCTATAGTCAGTGGGATCACAAAGAGTCAGACAAGACTGAGTGGCTGAACAACAACCACTGTTCCTAGATGCTGCCTGGCCCTCTCCCCTCTTTTCCTTTTTCCTGCTCCCCCTTGCATCCCTGTCTGTCCCTCAAGTGTCAGTTCCATTTCCCTCCCCTCGGGGAGCCCTCCAGGGTGCCCCTTCCCACCAGGACTCCACGGTAGGGGCCCTTTTCCTAAAGCAGAAGGCTTGCTGCCAACTCCTAACTGACCATCACTCTGTGAGCTAAACCTGCGTTAATGTGTGCTTCCTCCCACTGGGCAGAGACAGGAGTGGCTTCATCTCTGTCCCCGGGCTAGCAGGGGCCAGGCTTCAGTAAATGTTTGTCGGCCACGTAAAAGGGGGAAGGAGCAGCGCATTCATGATACTTCCTGCATCTTCAACCCAGGGTTCTGAACTGAGGAGATGCTCAGTTTAGGTTTATTGTAGCCCAATAAAATGTTTTTTGTAGACCTTCCAATACCCAATTGATTGTCAGTATCTTTTAAAGAAATTTAATCAGTGATACAGATAGAGCTACCTCTCCTGCGATGAGCATGACGGAGAAGACCAGGATGCTCTCCAGAAGGTCCAGCTTCTTTCACACACTGGTTGTGATGGATAAGGAAGGCAAGCTGGGTCCCTCTGATAGTGAGGCTTATTCAGCTTGCTTGTTGGAAATCAAAGCAAGGCCTTTTACTTTTGCAGAATATTGCCAGGGCTCCTCAGCTATTTGCATGTGGACAGCCAATAGCCTCTGTGTGGGAGTCTGTGACTGTGTAACATGTGGCCACCGTGTGAACATCTACAGATCCTGAATTACCTTGAAAGAGCACTTCACGGGCTTTCAGACTCCACGTCCATCTGTGCTACCCTGTGGAACCACCTTCTCACAACCTGTGACATGTTCTGTTTGCCACATTAATATTGGCAAATCTTCATCATGGGAAGGTGGGAAGGTTGATGGAGGAAAGATGCAAAAGAGTCTGGAGCCAAGCCTGACGAGCCTTCAGGTTGAGCAGCCTGCGTGTGTGTGTGCCTGTGCGCCGTGTGCGTATATCTGTGTGTGTGTATGTGCATCTGTGTATAAATATGTGAAATGTGTGTTCATATATGTGTGTATCCAGGAATGTGTGCTGTGCTGTGCTAAGTCGCTTCAGTTGTGTCTGACTCTTTGCGACCCTAGGGACTGTAGCCCTCCATGCTCTTCTGTCCATGGGATTCTCCAGGAATACTGGAGTGGGTTGCCATGCCCTCCTCCAGGGGATCTGCCTGACCCAGGGATTTGAACCCATGTCTCTTGTGTCTCCTGCATCGGCAGGTGGATTCTTTAGCACTGGTGCCACCTGGGGAGCCCATATCCAGTTATAAGTATGTCTATGTGTATGTGCCTGTGTGTATATGTGCATCTGAGTATTTCTGTGTGATATGTGTGTGTGTATTTCTATGTGATACATGTGTGAGTGTATGTGTTTGTGGGTGTGGGTGTATGATGTTAAATGAGCTGATTTCACCTTATGCCTCTGCAGGCAGTTTCCAGAGTTCTGGAAAGATCGTAAGTGATGAGAGTATTATTGGACTAAGTGGAGAGCTTCCAGAGAGGCCAGTGTGTAGGGCACAGCCCTCATTTGAATACCTGTGTATGTGTCTGATAAATTAACTCCTCAAACAGGATACACGCCCTTGAGAGCGGCACACGGGGGCTGTCCTTCCCCACCGCCCTCCTGGGGACCCTCCTGGCTGTTCGCTTTCCCCATCTACCAATTCCAGGCACCCTCACTGGCTGCCACATCCTGGAAGTAAGGACAGCACACTTAGGAGAGAAATCTACTCTAATAGCACCCCATTTGTTCCAAGGCCAAGCAAAATCAATGAAATTTAGTTGGCCTGATAGGTGTGAAGGTTATGGTGCAGCAGTGAAGGTTTCAGGCCCTGGCATCAAATAATCTGGCTCCTGTTCCTGCTCTGCAGTTCCCTGGCTATGTGATCTTGGCCCATCACCGAGACTCCTTTAGTCCCAGGGTCTCCTCTGCTCAACAGGGCGAGGATGGGAATGATTCCGTATATGCAACCATGTCGACAAAAAGTTTTCCTGGGTAAACACTCAGAAAGTGTTAGCATAGTACTCACCCTCTGGAGGCCTGGATTTTCTCTCTTCTTCTTTTGATGACTCAATCATGCTAATTAAGACAGAAAAGCCTGAGCTAAATTAGGCAAATCCAGGAGACATTTAGCTCTGGGCAAAGTGATTTTGTGAATGGAGTTGTATGGTGTTTGAATTTCCGGCCATTGCAGGGGCAGACAAGCAGAGGGGAACAGAGTTGGGCATCCTTTTTCAGATTGGTACCCCTGCCTGGGACTTGGGAGCATTGGAACTGGTCACTGATTGCTGGGAGCCACACTTCAGGATCAGTCAGGGTTTCCTGGTGGCCAGGGACAGAAAAACACAAGTCATTCTTAAGGGAGGTATCTTGGCTTATGTGAATGAATGGTCCAGGGGCTGATGTGGCTTCCTGTGTGGCTGGGTACAAATCCTTAGATCAATCTGTGTCTCACCCACCACCTTTCTCCTCTCTCTGCTCCCCTGGTGTTGGCTCCTTGCTGAGCTTCCTCTTGGTCATAAGTCTGCAGCGGCTCCAGCTCCTACAATCTCATCCATCATCCCCTGGGGAAGAGCCAGTACCTCCTCTGGGATCCCCCAGCAGAAGCCCTGGAATTAGCTCTGAATGAGCCTGACTATATCAGTTTGGCTCCCACACCTGCCCTGACCCAGTCCCTGCATCCAGAAAGTACTGAGTGGTACTCTCAGGGCCTGTGTTCCAACCCTATGCTGGGCTGAGCCCACCAGAAGCCTTGGGCTGAAGGGCTGGAGGGAGTACCTCTCCAGAGGAATTGGGGTGTGGGTACCAGAAAGCTGCATAGTTGCTGGGCACAGTTCCATTCAGTCGCTCAGTCATGTCCGACTCTTTGCGACTCCATGAATTGCAGCACGCCAGGCCTCCCTGTCCATCACTGACTCCCGGAGTTCACTCAGACTCACGTCCATCGAGTCAGTGATACCATCCAGCCATCTCATCCTCATCGAGTCAGTGATACCATCCAGCCATCTCATCCTCTGTCGTCCCCTTCTCCTCCTGCCCCCAATCCCTCCCAGCATCAGAGTCTTTTCCAATGAGTCAACTCTTTGCATGAGGTGCCCAATCTACTGGAGTTTCAGCTTTAGCATCATTCCTTCCAAAGAAATCCCAGGGCTGATCTCCTTCAGAATGGACTGGTTGGATCTCCTTGCAGTCCAAGGGACTCTCAAGAGTCTTCTCCAACACCACAGTTCAAAAGCATCAATTCTTTGACGCTCAGCCTTCTTCACAGTCCAACTCTCACATCCATACATGACCACAGGAAAAACCATAGCCTTGACTAGATGAACCTTTGTTGGCCAAGTA
>NW_011494956.1:16405642-16410859 GCF_000754665.1 Bison bison bison | reverse complement strand
AAAACCATAGCCTTGACTAGATGAACCTTTGTTGGCCAAGTAATGTCTCTGCTTTTGAATATGCTATCTAGGTTGGTCATAACTTTCCTTCCAAGGAGTAAGCGTCTTTTAATTTCATGGCTGCAGTCACCATCTGTAGTGATTTTGGAGCCCAGAAAAATAAAGTCTGACACTGTTTCCACTGTTTCCCCATCTATTTCCCATGAAGTGGTGGGACAGGATGCCATGATCTTCGTTTTCTGAATGTTGAGCTTTAAGCCAACTTTTTCACTCTCCACTTTCACTTTCATCAAGAGGCTTTTTAGTTCCTCTTCACTTTCTGCCATAAGGGTGGTGTCATCTGCATATCTGAGGTTATTGATATTTCTCCTGGCAATCTTGATTTCAGTTTGTGTTTCTTCCAGTCCAGTATTCTTGCCTTGAGAACCCCATGAACAGTATGAAAAGGCAAAATGATAGGATACTGAAAGAGAAACTCCCCGGGTCAGTAGGTGCTGTGCACAGCAAGAGGAAATTGAATACTACATCGCAAGGCCCCATGTGCTTTACAGCCAGGTGTACGTCAGTCCTCACAACAGCCCCATTTTACAGAAGAGGAAACTGAAGCACTGAACAGCTGTTAAATTGCTTCTGATCACATGGCTGGAGAGTGCCATCTAACCCCCTGCTGCCTGCTTGCCTGCTGAAAACCACGCTGTACCCTCTCTCCTAGTGAAATGCTGCAGTGTCTCCAGAGTGGCTTCCAACGCAGTTTCCAGTTTGGAGTTGCTGGAGGTCCGTCGAATTCAGGCTCAGTGTCTGAAAGATTTTCTCACAGTTTAGGACACAGTGGTTATCTTTTGCCTGAGCTGTTACCAAGGAGTAAGTACTGCTTTCTCCACTGTGAGGGGCCCTGCCTCCCAGCAGGTGGGCCTCCAACTGCCCTGCTCCCTCCCCCCCGCCCCCTGCCCTCTTCAGGTAAACCCCTGAGATAAGTCAGAGCTCCCACCCTGTGCCTCCCACCCACTCTTTATCTTTTTCTCTCGCTACCAAAAGGCCTGTAATTAGGAAACATTAGCAGGCTCAAAACAGCTTTCATACCTGAAACATCCTCTGTAATTGCACTCAGCAGTGCTCTTCTCTGGCTATTAATGTCACTTTTATGAAGCAATGAGGAACAAAACACCCCAAGGCACTTAAAACATTTTTTTTTAATATATAATACATGTCTTTTAGGAATGGAAGTTTAAAATCACCTGCTTGACAGAGACAGTGACAGACAAAGGCTGGGGGCTCAGGACAGAGCCATGGGCCCAGGGATCCATGGGGTTCAGACACTGCTCTGGAAAGAGTGACAGCCCTGGGGTGGGTTGGCCAAGGCTGGTGGATCCCCTGGGATGAAAGGTGGGCCAGAAAGGGCACTCTTCTGCCTGACTTCATCATGTGTGGTTGCTGTCACTGGGTTTTTACATGAGCTCTCTTTTGTGGGCATGTGTGTGCCTTTGACAGAGAGGTGACTAGAGTGTTACAGATGAGCAATGTCATTGGGTAGAATATGAATTATTACATTGAGTAGAATATTAATCATTGCACTGGTTGCAGAAATGTTAAGGAACCATTGACCGAAACTGCTCATCTTGGTCAGGCAAGATGATAACCACTTGCATGAATTGTCTTACAACAAGAGGTCCCGATAAGGAACAGGATGCTGCCACTGAAAACTAACTGGGATAATTTGGAAGGGGCCCAAAGGAGGAAGGAGACTCCAACCCATAATATGTCCAACAACCTCCCAGAATCCTTTGCACTGGAGTCCATCTTGGCTGAGAGATGTGAGTGCCACCAGGAAGGACCCAAGTCACATCAAATATGGGCACATGCAAGATGATTGGCCAGAGGCAACCGGGACACTAACCCTGTCACCATAAAACCTGAGATTGTGAGCCACATGGCAGAGCAGTTGTCCTGGTTTCCCTTACCCTACTGCTCCCCACCCGGGTGCCCCTTCCCGATAACATTTTCTGCTTTGTCAGCATGTGTGTCTCCTGAGACAATGCATTTCTGAGTATTAGATAAGAGCCCACTCTCCAGCCCTGGAAGGGTTCTCCTTTCCTGCAGCAGAAGTGCATGCAGTATGACTGTGTGTAGGTGTGTGGAGGGAGGGATGTGAGGAGGAGTGGAGAGCGGGATGGATTAAGGGAGAGATGCTTCTTGACTCGCTGTGTTAAAGAACTCTGGGAGTTGTGGTGGTTCACCAGAATCTGACTATCTGACAGATTTATTTTCTTGCTCTTGAAAATGGCTCACAGACTCATTCATCAGTGGAGCGAGAGATATTTCTGTCCATAGACTCCGGGAGGGAACCCCAGAGGTCACCCATTCCCCTCCCCTTCTCAGAGGCAGGCTTAACCCTCATTTGTCCAGACAGACAGATGTCTTTTCTCTAAAATCTTTTCCAGGAAGGCAGACCCCTGCCGTGCCCCTTGTCCCAACCCTGGGAACCTTTCTCCCACCGGTATGTGAGGCTGAGGACCAACTGCCTGGTGAAGGTCAGAGTGGCCCTCAGGGCCCTGGAAGGAAACAGGGCTCCTGATGGAGCTGAGCGGGGTCCACAGGGTCTCATTGCCTTGACAGCCCTGACTCACAGCTCCTCACTGGTCTCCTTGGTGAAAGAAGAAATCTATTACAGGAGAGGACAAAGCATGAGAAGAAAGGTGAAGCAGAGTTAAGAGACCTGTAGAAGATGGGCCAGAGTAAAACAGGTGGAGAAGGGAGGCTCAGGGTTGGCAGCAGCCAGATGGGGACTCTAGCCTGGCTCTGGAAGAAGGTGCCTGACCTGTGCGGAAACGGGGAAGCCCTGGGATACACCTTTGACTTGACCCCCAGGTACAGCCAAATGTGAAAGAGTCATTTGGCCTGAATCCCACTGTATTTCTGGTAGCATCAAGGAACAAGCCCAGGATTTGGAGTCCGATGTACTGGGTCTATTGCCATTTCCCTCTGAGTTCTTTAACTTCTGAGTCTATCTTCTGCCTCTGTCACATGGCTAATGTAAGATCTTATTTACAGAGTGGTTGGCAGCATAAATTGTGTTTAGCTTCCTTGTAGACTCCAAGGCTCAGTCAATACCACTTGCCCTGACTAGTGCAGTGATTCTTGTCGGAGGGACTTAACTTGCCTGGGACGAGGGTGGGAACTGATGGGGGTTGGGAGGCCTGAGATGCAAGATCAACTCTCCAGCATTTCTGTTAGGTTGTGGCTCTCGTGAGAATGCCATCGGAGGGTGCACCTGGTTATTACTCACAGAGCTAGTATTAAGAATAGTGATAACGACTGCTACTGCTAATTACTGTCCGTGAAGTACCAGCTGTGTCCCGGGCACTGGACATCAGTGGTACCACCGCATCGAATTCTCACCAGGACCGTGCATGCCAGGGAGTGTTTCTCCCATTTTCCAGATTTGCAGAGCAGACACTGAGCTTGTGGGCAAGGATCCAAAGTCACGGAACTGCTTAGGGGTTTTGCTGAGACTGACCCCAGGCCTGTCTGACTGTGGAGCTCACTCTTGTGCTTCTGCCCCTGAATGAGAGTGAGGAAGGGCGAGTCATACATCATCAAGAAACGAGGGAACAGAGGGCAAGGAAAGGTAAAATCTCTGTTTTCTACAAAGGGAAAGGGTAGGTTTGAAAGCCAAGTGCCAGTGAAACATACACTTAAGTACCCATGGGTCACTTTTCAAAGCAAGCTGTTTGGAGAGGTGTGGAACAGGTGCTGTGTAATGTGTGGGCTTTAGAGGCAGAGTAGTAGCAAGTCCAGGGGGAGCCTTGAGTGTGTGACCCCACTCCCAGGGCAGGTGAGGCCCGGCCAGGAAGCTAGAGGAGGATGCAGGTGGTCCCTGGAGATGGGTGGCTCCAAGGGATGATGAAGGAGTGTGTGCTTAGCTGCTGCCCCCAGGTCTTGGTGAATGCTAAGGAAGTGAGGACTCCTGGGAAGGGAGAGAGGTGAGCTGGTTTCCATCCAGTGATGCCGTGTCAGTTGGGCTGAACCGGCTCCTCTTGCATTCAAGGTGCTCTTCTGCTGATAGAAGGGGGGGTCTAGTTGTGGCGCACCCTCCTCTCTATATGTACTGTCCCACTCACCTCTCTTCCTGCTGAAGACAGAGGTGCCCAACATGTTTCCCAGTGTCACAGAGGACAACCAACGTGAACGACTTTGGAGTCAAGATTCAGGCTTATCTTGCTGAGTGAGAGCTCTGCCTTCAAAATGTCATGGTCAGTGTTAAAGGTCCAAACTTTCATTTAGGTGCAAACGAGTCACGGTGAGCCAGGTGGGCAGTGGCTCAGGTGGGGTCTTGTGAGTGGCTGGTTACCTATTCCTGGGGACCAACTACACGATGCAGGTACAGGAAGGGCAGATGCAAGTCACAGGTGATGGTGGCCCCACCACGCTGTTCCCACCTGAGCACGTCTGCAGAAATGGGCTTATTCTGGGAGCCCAGTTTTGAAAGGAACAATGGAAGACCTGGAGTGATGCCTGGCGGGGGTGGTGCCTGGTGGGGGGTGACCAGTGATTGTGTCTTTCAGAGAATGTGGGTTAGACCTGGGAACCTCAGCCCAGAAACAATCAGAAGCAAAGTCCAGGAGGCAAAGGCATGAGATCAAAGCCCTCCCCAGGCTTATCCAACCAAGCTCCAGCAGCCATGGTTTCTGAAGTAGATCACACACAGTGGCCACATTCCCACCGTTGGGGAGGGGGAAGGATGGGGGGAGTGTGTCCCCTTCTAAGGCCAGATTTGAGTTTCCTGCACCCTGAGAATGGGCATGATGCCAGGAGCTCCTCTAGGAAGGCCAGTCTCTTCCTCCCCCTGTGCCTTGCTCCCTTGTTTCCAGGATGCTTCCCACTGGCCACGGCCAGCCTGGCCCACTCTCAAAACTCTGCACCCATGGAATGGACAGCCCATCTCCTTGGCCTGTAACCTAGGGTCCTGGCCTCTGCTCTGTGTTCTGAGCGGAAATCCATCCAAGCTGAAGGGAAATGCCATTGGTCTCTCTCAGGGGTAACTGCTCCTCAGCGATGATGGAGAGCAGGCCTGGGCAGAGCAGCACCGGGTTGGTGGGGCCTGGGGCCGGCAGCTCCCGCCCCTGCCTTGTTCGACAAGACCTTGTTGGGCAGCAGTGAGGACCGCATTCAATCGACAGCTTAAGATAATCACATGTGTGAGGCGCTGGGATAATGACA
>NW_011494956.1:16374176-16405542 GCF_000754665.1 Bison bison bison | reverse complement strand
ACCCTGCCGCTGTTGCCATAGTGACCAGCCAAGCACTGGTTCCCTCCTTTTTTTTCTTTCTTGTTTTCTGGGCCTCCTTGTTACAGGGCTGGCTGGTGGGGTGGGGGGACGGGTGAGTTTGGGAAATGGGAAAGAGGAGGAAAAGGGGGAGGGGAGACCCAAGAGGGGTAGCCCATTATATGCTCTTTAAATACCCCAGCTGGAGGTGTTTTAAATCTCAACAGAGACAGAGAGAAACAGTGTCTTAATCCCCAGCTCCCTTTGAATTATTTAAAGGGATCTTGTCAGAAGGATGAATTTGTCACTGTTTCAGTGTCAACAGCAGCAGCAGCTGTCATAATGGCTGAGGACCCCACTCCAGGCAGGGCCTGGTACCAAATGCTGCTGCCTGGGGGAAGTTACAGCAACCCGGGTCCTGTGGACAAGGAGCCTCCTCCCGAGGCGCAAGCCTGCAGTGTTTCTCCTGGTGCACTGGCAGAGACCAGAGTGTGAAATGTGCCCAGATGCCGAGATGCAGACCATCTGGACCTTGGGCTGGCTGGCCTTGACTTCTATGAATGCCTCCTTTGGCCCATAGCCATGGCGTCTCTGAGCAGTGCGGGGCACTCACTGGCTGGGAGTGGTCTGAGCTGACCAGGGTTCCTATGGCCTTTGATGGGTGGGCATATACCCAAGGGAGGGCACACAGGCCCTGCTTAGGCCATAGTCAGTGTCCCCAACTTCATACAGTACCCACAGTCATGCATATACCCACAAGCATGCATGCACACACATGCAAGTGTGCACACATCAAAGATGATGCTTGCTGCTGCTGCTGCTGCTAAGTCGATTCAGTCGTGTCCGACTCTGTGCGACCCCATAGACGGCAGCCCACCAGGCTCCCCCATCCCTGGGATTCTCCAGGCAAGAACACTGGAGTGGGTTAAGATGATGCTTAGGTGCAGACAACTAGAGGGACAGGAGAGAATCATAGATCATACATATCATGGAGGGAGAGCAGTCTTTCTAAGAAAAGTGCCAGGAGCTCAGAGGGGCTAAGCTTAAGGCTGTGGCTGATAGCCACAACTCACGGGGATCTCGGATCAGGCTGAGGTCCTTCACATGCATTTTCCATTTAATCCTCACAGCCATCTGGTGAAGTAGTTCCATACTCTGAGTATCCCTGTGTCTGGGGTGGAGACTGAGGCTCAGGGAGGTTTAGGGGTGTGCCATGGTCACAGGGCTGGGTCTCACTGACTCCAGAGCCTGTGCATTGAACTCCTGAGGGTCAGGGTTTGGCAGGGTGACAGCAGGGCTGCTTTATCCCAACCCACTGTTGGTCGACACAGACACTTCCAGGCAGTCTGGATAGATCATGTTTGGGCTCATCTCTCTCACTCTCACCTCAGCACAGTATTTCTTGCATTTTTCCACCATCCAAACTTCCAGAAGAATTTTGTTGAGACTGCCTTGGGAAGCAATGACCATGTTTTCCAGACTCTAATTCTTTCCATATGCTAATTGTGTTCTTTGCCCCCATACTCTTGTCTTCTGCCCCTTTAGGAAATTCATTGCTTTGTGCCCTTTCAGAGCTCTGGGCTCTCAGAAGCAGTGACCGCCCCAAGCCAGGTGCCCAGTTCCTTGGCACATTACATAGGGCCATGGTAATGAATAGGGGCCATCCATGTCCCCCCAGCAGCTCAGCACATCTGGGAGGTAAATGGAGCATGTTGGGAGGTGAGGTGGTGCGCACAGTCCTCAGGGGAGCCCCTGAGTAAATGGCTGCCTTGCTTGGTTGGTGCGCTAAATGGTAGATCCCTCTGGGGTTGTAGGAGTTTATGCCCCACGGACTACATTTTACATTTTAATTAGCCCTCGAGCTTGTCTAATATCCAAGCTTTTTCAGGCTTAGTTTACTGTCTACATAGGACCTGTGTCCTTAGGATCCAGGGCAACCAGTGATGCTGGCTCCAGTCCCATCAGAGCAATCTGCAGCCCTGAGGAGTCTCTGGCCTCCTGTATGTTCTGTGCTTCCCGGGCCTCAGTGGGCTTCTCTTCCTGTTCAGAGGGCAGCCATCTTTTACTGGGAACCTAAAAGCAGAACTTTGAATTTTCCTTGGTTGTGATACTGTGTAACTCAGACTGGGACTTGAATCCACAGTCTTTTAACTGAAGTCACACACCTGGTCTCAGGTCTTAATGAGGTTCAGGTTTTTGATGTCTCATTGTAGAAAGAATTCAGTGAGAGACAAAGTGATAGGTAAGAAGTGGATTTATTTAGAGAGAAAACCACTCCACAGACAAGAGTATGGGCCATCTCGGAAGGTGAGAGCAGTCTCCCAAAATGATGTGGTTAGTTTTTATAGGCTGGGTAATATCACAGGCTAATGAGTGGGAGGATTAGTCCAGTAATTTTGGGGAAAGGCAGAGATTTCCAGGAACTGGGGCCCTGCCTACTTTTTGGTCTTTGATAGTTGGCCTTGGAACTCTCTTGGCTCTGGCAGATGTGTCATTTAGCTTGCTGGTGTGTTACAGTGAGTGTGTACTGAGGCTCAAGATCCAGTGGAAGTCGACTTGTGGTCATCTTAAACCTATTTGGTTCTAATCGACGTCCCAGGTAGCTCCGTGGTAAATAATCTGCCTGCCAATGCAGGAGACTCAGGAGATGTGGGTTTGATCCCTGTGTGGGGAGATCTCCTGGAGAAGGAAATAGCAACTCATTCCAGTATTCTTACCTGGGAAATCCCATGGACGGAGGAGCCTGGTGTGGTATAGTCCTTGGTACTGCAGAAGGTCAGACATGACTGAACGACTGAGAACACATGCAGGGCCTATGTCGTTCTTTCAAAGATTGTGCCCTGCCTCCTTCCTTCATTTCAATTGGGCAGTGCCAGGAGAGTTAGGATCTTATGGGGCATAGCGATGGCAACCATTTGCAAAATAGCAGATTCCTTCAAACACAAGTTTGTACCCAAATGTAGACATGGGACCAAAGTCTGTGAGTTGTGTCGAATTTTGTCTCCTTGTGGTCTGAACTGGTGGCTGACAGTGACCTAGGGATTGCCTGATGAGAGAAGGGGACCCATGCTGAAACCTGGCCAGAGGCAGTCCTGGAGATTCTGGGAGAGGCAGAGAGAAGGCTACTGGCTGTCCCTCTGGGTCTGTACAGAGACTGAGTTCAGCTTTTTAGTCTCGGCGTTTCCTGCTGACTGAATGGCAGGATTATTTATCTAAGATGGAGGAGACGATTGTTACACCTTCATGCGTGAGTCAGAAGCGGATGCTGAGGTTAACATGACAGCCGTGCTGCTGCTGATGGTAATGATGATAGTTGGTACTTAGTAAATGGTAGTTACGTGCAAGCTCAGTGCTACGTGGTTTTTTTATCTAGGTGATGATCTTTCAATCTTCCTGACACCCTGCAGGGCAAAGAGTATTTTGCAGTTGAGGAAACTGAAGCTCAGAAAATTGTGTGTGGTCACAGAGCTGTAACTGGCAAAAGTGGGGTTCGCCTGTCCCCGCCAACCTCTCCCACCTTCCCTCCTCCCACCTTTCCCCTACCCTGTGCCACTTGGCAGCCACTCTGGCATCCTGGCTTTCTCGGCTATGTGCCAGGAACACTCTTGCTCCGGAGAGTCTGTTCTTATTCCCTGAGCCTGGAGTGCTCCTCCCTCATCTCCCCCCTAAGCTGGGGGCTCCTGAGAGTCGTTCAAATCTCTGCCTGAAAGGAGATCTCTGACAACCCTGCTGCCAGCTGTCGCTTGCTAGCCCCTTCCTGCTCCTCAGTAGTATTTAACACTGTTCAACTTTAAATTACTAATTCATTTGCTCATTCATCCTCTGGTTTGCTCCATTAGATTATCAGGCCCATGGGGCAGGACTTTGTCTCTTAGTCCCTGCTGTGTCACACTAACACCTAGATCAGTACTTGGGGATGTGTTAGGTGTTCAACTCTTTATTTTAAAAATGAGTTAAATGAGCGGGGTTGGAAACCCATCAGAATAGCCTCCTGTTAGACTGAGAGAGCCCAAAAAGCCAGTTTCAGTGATTTCTGTGTCTAGAAGAGCCTGTGTCTAGGACAGGCCCTGTATAAATGGCTTATTCTCAGCGGTTGCTTCAATACAACACCCTGGCAGACACTGGGCATTCTGGGAGGGGCTGGGTTGGCCCAGGAAAATGCAGCAGTCCAAGGAAGGGCTATCAACCATAGATCTTTCCAGAACTCCATGCCTGGAACTGTCTTCAGAGGCACAAGTAGAATCAGAACCTCTTAACTTCATTTTAGAGTGGTTCTTAATTTTTGATCAAGACGTAGTATTTCCTAGCTTTCTCATCCATCTAACTCATCAGATTGGGGTCCAGATGACCTTTGTCTGTTTCTGAAATCCACCTCCATTCTTGGAGGATGAAGAATGTATTAGAAGGATGTCCTAGAAGGTGGTGTCGATGGACCAGTAGATAGGGTTCATGGCAGTGGTTTTGAAGGAGAACAGTGTATTTTACACGCAGGCAGTTGCCCAAACAGCAAATGTCAATAGTCACTCCAGCCTCCTCCAGACCAATAGACCTGCAGGTTCTGATTCCAACAAGCCAGTCAGTCTGAGAAACTGAAATCCTGGAGGAACATGGAGGCATCTTTATCATACATCAAAGTCCTGATCGAAAGCCTGAACAAGTGCTTTCTAATGGGTGCATTGTTTTCTTTATTAGGTTTATCTCAAGGACAGATGGTCTATTGGCATCAATAATAATGCCCTTTCAAAGGCTATTAGTATTCTGCTGGTTGTGCAAGGCTGCTTTGTTTCTTCTTCTCCCAGGGACAAGTTAGCCTGGTGACACCTCCTCTAAGTCCCCAGCCAAGGACCAGGGGTTGAGGAACAGACCAGGACCTCTCTTGTCCCCTCAGTTTGTCTGTATTTATTGAGGGTTGCTGCTGCTGCTGCTAAGTCGCTTCAGTCGTGTCCGACTCTGTGCGACCCCATAGATGGCAGCCCACAAGGCTCACCCATCTCTGAGATTCTCCAGGCAAGAACACTGGAGTGGGCTGCCATTTCCTTCTCCAATGTATGAAAGTGAAAAGCGAAAGTGAAGCCACTCAGTCGTGTCCGACTCTTAGTGACCCCATGGACTGCAGCCCACCAGGCTCCTCCATCCATGGGATTTTCCAGGCAAGAGTACTGGAGTGGGGTGCCATTGCCTTCTCCGATTGAGGGCTAGGCACTGGGAATACCAGGAAGTCTCTGATGCAGTCAACCTTCCAAAGGGCAAGTCCAGGGCAGGAACAGGTGGTGTTGGGGTGGGGGTGAATTTCTGAGACTGCAGCAGGACTAGAGAGAGCAAGGTGGTGACTTCCAGATTACCTGGAGATGTCCAGGTGGCAGCTGGATAAATAACTCTGGACACTGAGAGGAGGTCAGTGATGGTCCCCATTGTGGTTACAGCCTTCTGTGTGGCTGAGATCACCCAGGATGAAAAGTGAGAGGAGGAGGGAGTAAGGGTGGAGCCCTGAGAAGCCTGTGGATTCCACTGGTCCCAGATATCCTGGACAAAAACCTTGTCATGTAATACCAGTGTTTCGAGGCTAAATGCACAGAATTACTTCACTGTCAACAGGAACTAATAAATTAGTCAAAACATAATTCCCTGTCCTCAAGGAGCTCACAGCCTGGAAGCAGAAACCAAAGCAATTAACGAATTGTTCAAAACACTGTATTATCCAATGCTAAATTGTGTGGAATAAGCTCAATCATACTTTAAGCATTTGGGAACATGGTAGCTGAATAGAAGCTGGAAAGACATCATGGGGGGAATAAGACCTGTGTTCAGTAGCTCAGTCATGCCCTACACTTTGCCACCATAACGACTGTGGCCTGCCAGCCTCCTCTGTACATGGGTTTCTCCAGGCAAGAATACTGGAGTGGGTAGCCATTCCCTTCTCCAGGGGATCTTCCAAACCCAGGGATCAAACTGGAGTCTCCTGAATTGGCAAGCAGTTTCTTTACCACTGCATCACCTGGGAAGCCCTATATAAGACCCAAGGCCCCTCAAAGCAATGTCTGCGGAGAGAGCTTAGCTCTGCCACCCATCAGTGGCCTGACTCTTGGCTACTGTTGAGTGTCTCTGAGAGGCAGTGTGCCCATTTGTCAACAAAAGGTCTTGGTCAACACGGCCTATCATAGCTTCCTCCCAGGTTGTTATTCTCTGGTTCTGTGTCTTGGAGGAGTTGAGATGGGATGAGGGTGGTAAAGAAGAAAGGTGCCAGAACGTCAGCAACAACATCAGGGGCAGAAATAGGCACTGGCTCTGAGTGATGGGAGAGGATGTGGCCCTGGCTCGAGCCCTGGCCATCTCTTGCCTGGTCTGCTATCATTACTCTGACCAAACAGCAAGCCAGGGCATGAGTCCAGGAGTGAGGTAATGCCAGACTAGTGCACGGCAGTGGAAAGCAACAGAGAGGCCAGATAGGAGGAACATTGTTCTGGAAGAAATGGCAAATTGTGGTGACAAACTGGGCATGAAGTTGCCAGGGGCATACTGTGTGTGGATGATAGAGACCAGGCCATCATTGTTGGGTGTTGAGGTACAGGCTGTACCCAATAATCAAGTGTTTTTCAGAAAAAGCTGTGTTGAGGTATTAGTTACGTATCATAAAATTTACTCATTTTAAGTGCACAAGTCAATGGTTGTCAATTTACAGAGTTGTGTAATCACCATCCCCTTTTAGAACATTTCCATCAGCTCCAGAAAAGACTCTTCATGTCTGTCTGCAGTCACTCTCCTTTCCCATCCACGGTCTCAGTCAGGGAAACACTAACACTTTTATGTCTATAGATTTGCCTTTTCTGGACTCATGTAGATAGAGAACCATACAATATGTGGTTGTTTGTGTCTGGCTTCTTTCACTGGGCAGTCGTGGTTTAGAGGTTGCATGTACCAGTATTTCCTTATTTTTTATTTCCAAATAGTACTCCATCGTATAGCTATATCCCATTTCATATTTTTAGTAGTTTATGTGCTTACTAATTATGTGGTTAGTAGTTTATGTGTTTACTATGCACATTAACATGGGGAAGACTTCCTTGTCTCAGGTGTCATGTTAAAGTCCAGTTGAGAGCTCCAAGAAGCGAGGACTGCAGTCAGATTGGCATCAAACTCTGGGTTGATCCTAGAAGTAGAATTTCTGGGTCAAATGATGTATCAGATCAGATCAGATCAGATCAGTCGCTCAGTCGTGTCCGACTCTTTGTGACCCCATGAATCGCAGCACGCCAGGCCTCTCTGTCCATCACCAACTCCCGTGATGTATACATTTCTAATTTTGATAAATAAAACCAAAATTTTCATAGAGATTGTACCACTTCACCCTTCATCCAACGATTTATTAGAATGCTTATCTCTGACACCCGCTCCAACATGGGGTGTTATCAAACTTTTGTCTGACCAAAAAGAAAAAAGTGTCAAAAGTATCCCAATGTGGCTAATTACCATTTTGGTTATATTGAATGAGGTTTAGCACCTTTTCATATGTTTATGAGCTGCATCTGTTTCTTTTAGTAAACAGTGTTAGTATGCTTTGCTCATTTTTCTGGTTTTTTTTTTTTTTTTGATGTATAGATTTTTAAAAAAAATCTATTAGGGGAAATTAACACTTTATCTGTGATAAATTGCAATAAATCTTTTCCCAGCATGTTTTCTTTTCTCTTCCTTTTGATTTTACCATGGCTATTTCCATCATGTTAATTAAAAAAAAAAATTGTATGGTGCTGACTTGTCCATTTATGGCTTCTGAGTTTCATGTCATCATTACTATACATACATTGTCTCTATGGTTTCTTTTAGTATTTTTATGGTTTCATTTTTAATGTTTAAATCTTTGATTCACTGGACACTTTTTCTGGAGTAAGGTAAGAAGTATGGATGTAGAATTATGTGTTTTTTCCAGATGGATACCCAGCTATTACAACAATTTTAAAAAATGGTTCACCTTTTCCCCACTGATTTGTGGCCAACCTTCCAAATGGTGAAACCTATTGATTTGATATTTAGAACATCCCACCAGTTACTCTGCCACATATAGGCTCAGGAGTGGCCTTTTCACTATATTCTTACAGAGACTTGATATTTTATCTGTTTAATTTTTTGCCAGTCTGATAAGCAAATGGAGGTGTTTTGTTGTTTTAATGGGAGGAGATAATTACAGAAAGGGACACAGAAGACAGCATGTCAAATGCCTAGAAGTGGAGTCTGAGAAACCTTTAGTAGGAGATTGGCTTTGGGAAGGGCAGTGAGAGCGCCCCCCAGAGGCTGGAACCAGCACAGGTCTTAAGTCTGAATACCAATGGGGTTGTGTATCCAACACAGGTGAAACCCATTTTTCAAGGATTTGTGAAGCTGTGCACCTAGAGACACATCGTCCCTCAAAGCTTGGCTAGGGAGGCAGACCTGATGCATGAAAGAGTATTAAGGGGACACATGGGTCTGGTCAAAGCACTGTCTCTCTGTCCCTCACCCCATCACCCCACCTCAACGTGATGAGAACCTAGAATTTCTGCCCCAAGATACACTTTCAGTTTCCAGCGGTCTGGTCCAACCCTCTGCCGTCTCTCACTTGAAGCAGGAAAACGAAGGCCGGTTGTCCTGCTCATGTGCTCATCCAACCCAGGCTCTACTTTGCCTCAGAGAACTCTTTAAAAAACTCAGCTCTGGTCACCTATATTTTCCTCCTTCAAACTTATCAGTGCCTCAACTCTCAGGGTGAAATTCCAAGTTCTCCATCAGACTCACCCTCTCTGCGGTCTTCTTCCTGCTACCTCTAGTTTTTTTTTTTTTTAATGATTCTTCCTTCCACAGTGGTGCCAGGACATTTCTCTCCACCACAGGGCCTTTGCACTTGCTGTCCTTGGGCCTCAGTGCTCTGTCCCTTCTTCTCCCCTCTCTGCTGGCAGCAGACACGCATTTCTCCTGGCTGACTTCTATCCACCCATCCCTCTCAGCTTGGAGGGTCATCTCTGCCAGGCCTCTTGGCATCCTGAAATTTTCCCTCACAGCAGTTAGCACAGTTGTAATAATTTAGTTATTTTAATAACCATTTGTCTAATTTCTGTTTTTCTCGCTAGATTATAAGCTTCATATTTCTGCATCCCCAGTGGCTAATGGAATGCCTGGCATAAAGTTGGCCTTCAGTAAATATTTTTTTTCACTGATGGATGCATGAAGTAGAACTATAAAGCAATGACACTGATTCCAAGTATCACAAGCAAATAATAATGTCTGGCCTCCCTGCTGGGAATGCTCTTTCACCCTCATCTTGACTTACTCAAATCTTCTCTTTCAAGACCCACAATCCTAATTGCCCCTTGCTCAGAGAGTATTTGTGTTTCCTCCAGCCCACTCTGATTGCTGTGTTTCTAACCCCTGTAGCTCTAGCAGGCAGAAGAATAAAAAAGGGAAAGAGACTTCATCACAGCCTTTCCCCAAACAACGAGGAATTATTTTTCTTTCTCTCAATTTCTTTCTGCTCTTTCCCTTTGAATATACAGCTGTATTCCCTCTAATTTGCTTTGATCACTCCCTTAGGAGCTGTCATGGAATCAATTAGATCTGTAGACTTTTATGACTCCAGGTCACCCAGTATGATTCCTCATTTTACAGATGAGAAAACTGAGGCCCAGCGAGGTTAATGATGGAAACAATTACCTCTATTGGGTCGTATAATACCAATCAATGTCATTTTCTAAGATAAATGTTCTCAATATCCCAGCTCCACAAGAGTGTAAATCCTCATTCTGTCTATTTTGAGACATGCTAGTGGTGACAGCCTTAGTGTTAAGATGAGCCCCAAATGGTGGGCTTCCTGTCCTGCTCTCACATAGCACAGCTGCATTAGTCTTGGGTGGCTCAAGGTCCCCACCCTAAGTGGGCCTCAGGCTTCACCTGTGCATTGACAAAGGAGCCCCATGTTCGTGCTGAAACCTCATACAGCCAAGTGAAATGATGTATCGTGAGACCTGCTGTGTTTAAACAATTGCAGAACAGAAAAAAAAAAAAAAAATCCTGTCCTTCCGTCTAAAGTCATGTAGAGTCAACTGGGAAAATGTAATTTCAAAACAGCCATGAAAAGGGAGGGAGATCTGAACAGCTGAACTAAAAAAACTGCTAGCAAAGACTTCTCCCTAATGTATTTACTTTCTGGTTCCAAAAAACCAGGCAAGCAGAATGTAACTTTAACAAACACATTTAAATAGAATATAACACCAAAAAAAAAAAAAAAAAATCTAAAAAATCTAAAAATCTAAAAAAATCCATCTAGAGATTGGATAAGAAATTAAACAAAATGCAGGTGAGGTTGGCTGTGTGCAAGGATCCTGGAAGAAGCCCACTAAAACTCCAGACTGGGGAGGGAACTGGGCCTCCTGAGAGTGCTGGAAGGGGTCTGGGGAGGAGTATCACTGGGGGTCGCTGTACAGGCCTGAGTGGGCAGGGCCAGGTCTCCAGGTGTTCTTCCCTTTGCTCCATGCCTGGTGTTCAGAAGCCCTGGTACAGTTTTGAAGGACAGCCTCGCCTCTGCCTTGCCTCTTGCTCCTGCAGAGAATTAATTCTGTGCAGGAAGAAATCCTAGTGTGTTTCCCATGTAACACTTGATTAGTTTTTGGTTCTTTTAATGAAGAATTCTCATTTATATATTTCAGCTGTACACTGTGAATAATAAGCAACTAACACAGTATTTAAAGAAATGGTACTGTTTGATTTCTTTTGTCATCACTGCTAACTAGTCAAGGATCTTTATTTTCTCTTTTCACTTTAGGAAGTGGAATTTCTTCTGCCCCTTATTTACTTTTTTAGCGAACACATTGGAACCTCCTGGGAAGACCCCCAGTTCTTGAGGGCAGGGTTCTGAGGACTCCCCAGTATGGGCAGCTGCTTCCTCTCTCAGAACAGGGAAGAGCGAATGATCCAGCAACTTTTCTTTGGCCCCTGGGTGGCTCATGAAGGGAGCCATGTCTTTACAGACCGACCCTCTTCCCTTATTGCCTGTTACTAAAATAAGTTACTAAGTGAATTTCTTCAGCCATTCAAAGCACTTGTTTCTGTCTCCTGTCTTCTCCATATCCTTTATGGCGATGTGAGCATGGGTGAGTTGAATTGAATGATGAATTGCACCTATAAATTGGTGATGGTAAGCTAGTTCTTTGGGGGAACTGTTGGTATGATTGAGAGACATTATTTTCCTTCTGATCCACAGGACTGCTGATTATAAGAGAACTCTTTTTCAACAGGAATCACAGTTGTATTTCCCTTATTCAGAAGCTTTCTTTACTCCCTAAGTTACGCCTTCCAACATTCTCTTCCATCGCATCTTTGCTCAAAGTATGCACACAAGGAAGCTTAATTTGCTTCATTTAGGATCTCTCAGCAATTCTGCTGTTCCCAGTTTCACAGTCTAGCTCTTTCAAAGAGATTGATGTCATAAAACAAAAGTTTTTGTGAATCTATGTTTGTTGAAAAATTCTGAAAAACTTTATATTCATATGATTTTTGGAGATATAAAGGAGTTGTACCACAATAAAGAAATTAGGTTCAGAAATGAGGATTTCCCAGGTGGATGGTGGTGACATGTGATCAGACCCCTGATCCCCAGAGTGACTACTGAGAGTAGAGGCTGTGGCATTGAGGATGAAAGTCTCTGCCATCATATGGGACTCAAAGCTGCAGGTGGATGTAATGTTCCTTGTGGACATAATGAGTCACTGTCACAGCATGAGAGTTGTGGGTTAGGTGATGGGAAGCTGTTATATTTTGGGATGGACTACATAGGAATCTCCTGAAATGTGCCCATAAGGAGATCTTTAAATGCAAGTTAGGGTTAAGTGTGTTCATTTCTCAAGTCAAGCTGTTACACTGGTGAGCTCGTAAGGCCCCCTCAGTGCCAGACTTCTCTTCTGCTCTGCCTCTCCTTGTCTTCTTACTCTCTATTTTGTGTTTTCCATGTGTGTGCCTGGCCGGCCTGGTACAGTGGGAAGAAGTCAGTGGCTACGATGAAAATCTGAACACCATCCGCACCTACCAGGTGTGTAATGTCTTCGAGCCCAATCAGAACAACTGGCTGCTCACCACCTTCATCAACCGGCGGGGGGCCCATCGCATCTACACGGAGATGCGCTTCACTGTGAGGGACTGCAGCAGCCTCCCCAACGTCCCAGGCTCCTGCAAGGAGACCTTCAACTTGTACTACTATGAGACTGACTCTGTCATTGCCACCAAGAAGTCGGCCTTCTGGTCCGAGGCCCCCTACCTCAAAGTGGACACTATTGCAGCAGATGAGAGCTTCTCTCAGGTGGACTTTGGGGGAAGATTGATGAAGGTCAACACAGAAGTCAGGAGCTTTGGGCCTCTTACACGGAACGGTTTTTACCTCGCTTTCCAGGATTATGGAGCCTGTATGTCTCTCCTTTCTGTCCGTGTCTTCTTCAAAAAGTGTCCCAGCATTGTGCAAAATTTTGCAGTGTTCCCAGAGACTATGACTGGGGCAGAGAGCACATCTCTGGTCATTGCTCGGGGCACGTGCATCCCCAATGCAGAGGAAGTGGATGTGCCCATTAAACTCTACTGCAACGGGGACGGGGAGTGGATGGTGCCCATTGGGCGCTGCACCTGTAAGCCTGGCTATGAACCCGAGAACAGCGTGGCCTGCAAGGGTAAGCCCTGAGGCTCTTGAGGCCTCTTCTTCCTGCAGCAAAGAAATCAGGAGTCAGGAGTCCCCACATCCATCTCTGGATCAGATAGGGACAGAAGAGCCTAATGGCTTCTTCTAAAGCTCTGGAGAACCTCCATCTCCAGTGCTAAGCCTGATGGTTTTCCAGTTGTGTTCAACCAGAATTTCTGTATCTGAGTAGAGGAAAGAGATGGGGAAAATTCCAAACGGGGGATCATAACCACTCATGTATATTTAGTTTTGGGAACATTGACACTCATATTCTCTGTTTCTCCCTCTTTTAGACACAGACACAGACACACACACCCGTGCATCCTGTCTAGCCCTGTGCTCTGAGGCATGGATTATTTGGGTTGTCATGGATAAGTCACTCAAGGGTAATTGAGAAGCAACTGAACTTGGAAAATATTTTTGTTCATTTCAGTCCAGCTCCCACATCACTTAGCTTGGTACTGAACCCATGCAGCTCATTAATTCAAAGCCTCCTGGCTTGGCTGTCTTCCTTCAGGGACTTAGTGCCAGGCCATGGGGCAGGGATGGGGCCTAGCATTAGTAGGTCCTGGAAGGAGATGAATGTGTTGGAATGGGGGTGGTATAGTACCAAGTTTTCTGTTACTTTTGCTTCAGGACGTTACAGAGTGATGGTGACTTTGCAGTTGGCGGTGTCAGGGTACCCTGTCCTCATATTGGCCCTCCTCAGTCCAGGAGAGAACATGTCCAGTCTATGGCAATAAATATGCTGAACTGGCTGGAGACTCGGCCTTCTCTGGGAGTTAATAGAAAGATCAAGAGGGTCCATGGCTCATCTGTTGCCTGAGCACATGGAAGCCAAACAGAGGGGAACCCAAGTTGAAGAAGAGAAGACTATTTTCCTTTATTTTTATCTTTTTCTTGTGGCCTTCAAAGTTTCAGAGTCTTTCAAAAGCAAGGTTTCCCACACAGACCTCAGAAATGACCACCTTGACCCTGACTCCTTACTCGGGTTGCCCCCAGTCCTTTGGAGACCACGTGGAGATGGGGGGAGCTGTGCAAGCGTGTGTGCTCTGTCATTAAGTTGTCTGACTCTTAGCAACTCTGTGGTCTGTGGCTCACCAGGCTCCTTTGTCCATGGGATCTCCCAGGCAAGAATACTAGAGTGGTTTGCCATTTCCTTCTCCAGAGGATCTTCCAGACCCAGAGATTGAACTCATGTCTTCTACACTGGAAGGCAGATTCTTTACCACTGAGCCACCAGGGGAGCCTGGAGGGAGCCATAGTTGCTCCATTTTCTCCATCATGAGCTTCATGCCAGCTGTCCCCTGTCGCCCTCCCCACCCTGCCTGAGCAATGGAACATCCTTTGTGTGTCTCCTTCTCCACTTTTAGTCACCAACCACCTGCAGGTGAGGTACCAGGCAGAGTATTGCTATTGCCCACCAACTTTGCAGTCCTTTGGACTCAGCTAATTGCCTGGGCGGGGGCGCTCACAGCCTTTCTGAGGCCTGCTGAGAGCAGGGAGCTGCGCCTTTGTGTCTTTATTGGATTTCTTGGTTATGGTGCCATGATGGATGATGCAGAAACAGAGGAGAGAGAGTGACAGATCAAGTGATGAATCAACACAGACTGGTTTAATACCAGCCGGCCTGGTCCCCCCATGCTCCCCTGTCCCATTGGTTGGGGGTGGGAGGGCAGTGCCCTCTTGAGCATGTGTCGGGTCTACATGGGGACCCAGGCCAGGCTGAGTTTAGTTGCAGGTGCCACAGCTGCCAGGCACACTCTTGATAGCAGGGGTGATTTCTCCAGACTTCAAAGGGCTGCCATCCCACGCTTGCTGGCTGGGGCCCTTGTTTTTCTCATTATTTCCTGAGCAGAACAGCAGGAACCAGAGAAAGTATTGATTGGTTCTGATTTAATTGGGACTCTGGGAACAGGCTCTCATTTCTCTGGGCTAATCGGAACTTTTCTCTTTTTGGAGGGTTCTGCAGTGCCTGCTGCTCCTCAGTCACCTCCTGTGGTTGTCCTGGGAGGGCCTATGGGGGCAAATGTGTAAAACCAAGTGGCTGCTTTCCATCCTGTCTACTTAGCCTCAGCCTCCTCCTGACGTTTGGTGGATGTTTCTAATCTAGAGCTGTTAGGAACCTGACTTGACTTCACACTCTGCTTGTTGCAAACTCACTGGAAGCTGGAGGAGATGGGGAGCCCCGGGCACCATGATTTTGCCATTTCGGAGACACAGGAAGCCACATTTTGGTGGAGTTCTAAGAGCAGAGAGTAGTGAGCCAGGCAGTACCTTAGGTCCTGCAGCCCAGCAGCCTGGCTGGGCTCAGCGCTCTAGAAAGGCACCTTTTTTTCTGTCTCAAGAATTTTAAGCTGAATCCTCTGAATTCTTTGCCCTTGGCTCTGCTAGTAACCTGGGCTTGATGACTGAGACCAACCTCTACCTCTCCAGGGCTCACAGCAGTGGGATGCCCAGGGAGGTGAAGGGCCTTGGGTAGATTCTGTACTTTTTGGATAGGGAGGGACAGTGCTTGGGGAGGTTTTTGTAACTGGTTCCTGGGGTGTATCTTCAAGGCAACATGCTCAATTCATTTTGGATTCTCATGCTGGCCTGTCAGGTGGGCACCGTGATCCTCCACAATTGCCTGCCAAGTACAGCCTACTACTGAGAGCATGGAGATCGGTAGATGCAGTAGAGACTTGTGGGTGAGAAAGAGCCAGTCTCCATCAGCGGTCTTGGTAAGATCTGAGAAGGGAGGCAAGCTGCTCTGTCTCAGCACAGCCCTGAGAATTGGTACCCTAGGGCCCGGCTGGGAGAAGCCTGGATGGTTCCGTGAGTCACACAGTTGTGTCAAGCTGATCAGTTTTCTTTTCTGGATATTTGAATCTGAGCTTTTGCATGTGTTGACTCTATGGGGTGGCAGAAAGCATATCCTTTGTATTGTTTTTCTGACAGGACAGACTTTCATTATAGGCAAGAATCTTATTCTGACTTTCACTTTGCCTCTGTTAAACCCTTGCCTGTCAGAGTCATGATGACCAGTTGCTTGGTTTTGCAGAAGCACCTGGAGACCAATTAGGTGGCCAGCAAAGAATGGCCTTGGCCTAGAGCCGTTCCTATTGTGAGGAGGGAGGGAGTGGCAAGCAGAGGAAGCCACTGGGGAGCTTGCACATCAGAATGTGCAGCAAGCAGCTCACACACTTTCTAGAGGCTTCATGGCCCAAGGCCTGTTCCAGCCTCATCCTTTCTGTACACATAGGTTAGACCAATCAGGCAGAATCCCAGAAGCCTGTCGACCCCACCAGTGGCTGACCCATCATGCATTTATCTCTGTGAAACTGTTGATTACTAGCAAAATGGTCTATCTGCCCCAGCTTCAAGTTTTATGCTGATAGTATAGCCGATTAATGAGAAATCATGGCTTTGTCTTTATCCACCCTCAAGCCTTCCCTGCTCAGGTTGATGGCTGAGTCGATTCTCCATGTGAATCCCTATAGCCTGACTGTCCCTGGACCAGGGAGGCCAAGAACTAGTGCTTGGCAAGCTCCCTCTGTGTTGTGGTCCCTAAAATGTTGCACTGGTCTCGGAGGTCAGCTAAGATCATTCCAACTCTGGGTTTTGGCAGGGCCTTGGCAGTTCCTAAAGAACAGCTCTGTTCTTGGTTCTTCTGCCCCCTGTGTCGTGTCTCTCCTGTTCCCTGGTATCCATCAGAACCCTGCCTTGAATCCTGAGACCTCATGGGCACTGTCCGTGCGGCGTCCCCCACCTTCACCCACACTTCCTGCCCCTCCTCCAGGTCTCTTTTTCCTTCCTTCCTCCCCTGTCTTCCTTGGGAGGGACTGTTTTCCTTGGTGATTTTCCACCTACATGTACATTCTTTCATGCCTGGAAATCCAAGAGACATTTTGAACCTTTCAGTAATTTCAGTGCCTTTGTCAACTTGAGCAGCCTGGGAGAGAGCCAGTTTATAAACCTGGGGAGCTAAGACAAAAAAATCTGCAGGATTTGAAAGGGGAGAAAAATGTATCTAGTTTAGCTCTTTGTGGAAAAGAGAAGTTTCTGGGGCCTATTTCCACTGCCCTTAGGGTTGCTGGTCCCAGCTCTAGGTGTCCTCCTGCCTCCTCATCCTGGCTGGGTGTGTGTGTGTGTGTGTGTGTGTGTGTGTGTGTGTGTGTTCAGGTGACCACATTCAGGGGCACTGGGAAGTCTTTCTGCTCTGCTCTCTGGCCCATCAGCTGTTGGCTGGTGACTGAGAGGAAGGCCACAGTCTAGATGCCTCCTCCTAGGCCCCAGGGAGACCCGCTCAGCTCAGCGCTGGGGAAGGCCAGAGTTATTAACACTGCAGTCCTGTAAGATGAGCTTCATAATAGGATTTCCCAATAGGCTACTTCATTTAGAAACCTCTTGGGCCTCCACGGTGGCCCTGCCCAGTGCCCTCCAGAGAGGACTCTGATGTAATAGGCTGCATGTAATGGGCTGTGACCCCAGCATGAGCAACAGCAAACAGCTGGAAGGATGCTGTCTGCCTCACCGACTCCAGCATACTGTGTGGGGGGTGCACAGCCCAGACTCTGGGGGCTGCAGGGGACAACCAGGGAACAGGGGAGGGGCAGCTCTGAGTTCCAAATCCCCTTGTGCTCTGCGCTGCCCCTTCTGCCTTTAAAGGACAGGTTGGAAGTACCCAGATTCCACTGGTGTTGACTAAGCAATCATGATTCTCCCAGGTCAGTGCTGAAGCTGCTGAGAATGTTCTGGGCATGATAGCTGTCCTGGCTAGAAGTCCATGACTTAGTAAACATTATTAAAGATGATGACAAAGGCACCACAAGATCATTATTGAGGTGGTTGGGTATATCACATTGTGAGCAGTCCAGTTTGGGCCCAGGAAGAACTATGGAGTCTGAAACAGCCCAAGCTGGGGTGGAAGTGGGCAGAATACCAAGAGGCCAACTATTCTGGCCACCTTCTTTATCCATGGAGAGCAGGCAGACAGAGAGCATCGGGGGGAGCCAGTCTAGGGAGCCCTGCTGGGTGATGTCAGACTGGGATCAGAACTCAAGTCTGGGAGGCCACTGTCTGCCTCTGCTTCTGAGACTGGTTTTTCTTGAAATTAACCATCCTTGGATATGCAATATGTTTTCAGGAATAGCAACCCCCTCTCAGCTCTTCTCCAATGAACACCTTCTCTGTACCGGTGTCACCCCTTGTGTTTCTTGGGTCCGGGTGCTCCGTGCAACTGTGCTGTGTGGTTTTATGTTTCTGCACTGTACATCACAGAGCTCCATGCTGACTACCCCCATCTTCTTTTTAATCTCTCTGGAAGCAGTATCATCTCTCAGTACCATGTCAGATGCTCTGACATGTTGACCTGCCTCTGGACCATCCAGAGGGTCATGGCATCCGTAGCGGGGGTAAGTGACACAAAGCTCCCTGGGAAGGATGAGGTCTAAAGGCTTTGTGCTTCTAGAAAAGGACAGGGAGGGTGGCAGGGCTGCAGGATGGAGTCCTGGTTATGGCTCAGTAATTGGCCTCAAGGACCAACATGGGCCTCTGAGGCAGTGCTGTTGTCAGACTTACCCCCTTTTCTCCCTGGTCCTGCCTCTCTCTGGAGCTGGACGGTCTTGTGTGCAGAACCTGAACACACATATCTCAGCACAAACTTCCTTGCCACTTTTGAGTTGGAAGTATAGAGAAAACTCCCAGTGAATCTGAACTTGCTTGGAGTGCGGTCCCTCGATTCTGGGCCCCAGGAGCTCTGATGGTGTGAGTTTGGTTTCCATGCTTTGGCCCGTTGACAAGCTGTGTTGACAGTACTCTAATGCTCCTGGGCCTCAGTTCTCTTTCAAGTCAGTGGAGGAACAGGCTGAGACAGTCAGCTCAGGGCAGCTGCAAAAGGGGAAGGAATACATCCCATTTGCACACTGCCAGGAGCAAGCCTTATTTTGCCAATGGAACTGTGGCAGGGATGTTGAGAGAGGGACACCCTGGCCTTTCCCTAGGGGAGGGGTCTCTGCCTACAGATGCCATCTGTACTGTCTTTGTGAGCTGAGCTAAGAGCTGGAGTACCAGTTATGTGGTCAGGCGGCTGCAGCTGAGTCCTCCACTCTTGTTTTAAGGGCCAGTTAATGAGGTGGATACGACCCTTGGGGCCTGCTCAGTTCACTTCTTGCAGGCCTTGGCACTTGTGGCCTCCAGTTCCTCAGTCTGGTTGGATTCCACTTGTGAGTTCCTGCAGATGCAGTATCTCTAAGCTCACTTCTTTCTCTAGGTTGTTACTGAGCACCTACTGATGCCAGGCCCTTTACACTTAAACATTCAGATGGAGCAATTTTACCTCTGAGGATCTACTAGAAACTTAGCTCTTAGAAAGTGCTTGCCATGTCCAAAGGGCAGGGTCATGAGTGGCCTGTGGAGGGTGGCCCCTCTCAGCTAGGTAAGGCCTCTGAGGACAGAGTCCAGCCCACCAGATGACACATAGTCTGCTTTCCCACTGTGGTCCCCAACCTGCTCTTGGACACCTCCAGTGATCTGACACTCAGACTTCCAGAGGCAGCCTGGTTCATCTCAGAGCACTTCCTAGGACTGAAATGAATCAGAAGCCCATTGCTCTAGACCCTGGGGTGGAACTTTTATGCAAATCTCCCTTATCCCAGGTTACTTTTTGTTGTTATTTTTTAAATATTTTGAAAAGGTAGGACATTAAGTTTCCCTGACTCTTGTCTTCATCAGATCCCTCACTGTTTTAGTTTCTGATATTCTCTTGTTAACAGGGTCCATGCATTTGCACATCCAAAATACAGACACATCCTTTCTTCCTTTGCACAGGGCTTACTGCACAGGGTTTTTCACTGAGTTCCATCCACCACCCCCATACCCCCGACTCCCTTTCTTACTTAACAATGAAAGTTAGGAGTTGTATTATGTAGAGATCTGCCTCTTACTTTCCAGTGATTGTGTAGTATCCCATTGGATCGATGTACTTTATTTAATTGGCCCTTCGTTTATATACATGTAGGTTGCTTCCTGTGTTTTGATATTTCTAAACAATGTTTCGGCAAACATCCTTGTGCATTCATCTTTGCACTTAGGTGTGAGCATTATCTGTGAGACTAATTCATTAATTAATTTATTCAATGAATATTTATTGAGGGCGTTCTGTGTGCCAAGCACTTTTCTAAGAGCTAAGAATGCAACAGATTCTTTGAAGTAAAATTGCTGAATCAGAGTATATACATTTTTAATTTTGATAGATATTCCCAAACAGTCCTCCAAAAAAAGACATTTTCTACTGATTTTTGCTCTAACCAACAAGTTTTAGAGTTTCTGTTCCTTATACCTTTGCCAAGATAATATAATATCAATAGTTTTTGTCTTTGCCAATCTGATAGATGAAAATTGGCATCCAACTGTGGTTTCCATTTGCATTTCTCTTGCTCTGAAGGGCGTTGAACTTGGCAAAGTTCCATAAATTGCCTTGTTGGGGAGCTGAAACATGAATATTCTTGTGTAATGCATCATTACATCAGGTAGATTTGCATCAGTTTGGAGTATGCTCACTCGATGATGTGGTCTACCCTTCGCTCTCTAGTCCCTTCCCTTCTGCCCTGCATCCCACCCTTCACACATTCTTTGCCCATCTGTAGCCTCAGGACATTTTGGCACATGCTGTACACCTGTTTCGGTGTTTCCCTGACTGTGGTGGGGAATGGGGCGTTGGGGTGGGACAGGACAAGAGCCGGTGGTGGTGTGGAAGGGCCATGCTGTCTCAGGAAGGCCACTCCAGCCAGTTTGGTGGGAAGCATGCCTTGATTTTCTCATCCTTTTTCTCCTACCCGTTGCCTCTTCTGAGTTCCTTGCTTCCCCTCTGGCATGCACCTCTCAGCTCTCCCTCCTTGGCCCAGTCTCTCCACTCCACATCCCTTCCTTTTACTCTCCCAGCTCACCTCTGGGGCCTTGGGGCTCAGCCCACTGTGGTGCCTCCCACTCTACCACCCCTGAAAAGTCAGCAGCCCTCAGCCCCTACCTCCTCCAACTCCTCTTCATTTCTTCTGCAGCATCCCACTCTCATCAGACCTGCCACCCCTTCCCCAGCAGCCCTGGATCTGTCTCAGTCCACTCCCTGACCACATGTCTAGCTCAGCCTGCTGATGCCTCAGGTCTGCTTGTGCCAGTGGGCTTTGTCTTAGCCCCAGGCTTTTGCTCACTGCCTCCTTCTCTTCTTGGTTTTTGTCTTCAACTCTGTAGCAGTTCTTTCTCTCTGAGGCCGTGGGCTTCCCACCTCCCTTCCTGGCTTCAGCCCTCCTCTTCCTTGTTTCCTGCCTCCCCATCTTCTCCTCGCCCCCACTTTTTCTTCTTCTCTCCCTCCCTCCCTTCCTTCCTCAATACTTTTCTATTTAAATATATTCAGGTTGAAAGATGAGTCAGCCTAAAAAAATAAGTTAAATAATAAATTAAAAGCCTGGCATGAAAATAGGGCAAAAAGCAATAGAGATAATATGCAAATGATTGACGTTTAAAAGACTGATGACTTGGCTTGTCTATCTGGGCTAAGAGAGCAGCTTATAGGCTCTGCTGGGCAGTCCCGTGTTTCACTGTCAGATCACAGTGATGGGTCTGATTCAGGTATGGAGCAAACTTCTCTGGATCGCTTCCAGCTTGCATGGAGGCACTAATGCGGCATGGCTATCATTTATGAGCACTCACTATGTCCCAGTTTCTCTGCCAAATTATTTTTCTGCATTATCTCTTACATCCTCAGATAGCCCTGTTAAGTATACACAATCATCATGCTCACTTTTCAGTTGAAGATACTGAGGTGCAAAGAAGCCAAATAGCTTTGCCGAGGTCATACAGCATAGGATTCTGAGGCCTGGCTAATAACCGCTGTTCTGTATTTCTCCCCGGAAGGAAGAAGAGCAAGAGTCTATTAGGTGCAAATGTGTGATGTGTGATGGGAGCTGGGGTTTCAATGTCCCATGTGGACTGAGATAGAAGCCTTCACTAAGGTACGCAAAGAAAAGCCATCAGAGTTTGATCAGTATTTCCCGTTGGCTAGGGATGAACCGGGAGGTTCATGGAGTGACCATACTCATGGTGCATATGAATCAAGACACACCCTCCACTTCCATGGTCAGCCCACTCTCACTCTTCTAGTCCCCCAGCTCTCCATGGGCAGGGCCACCCCTGATGTGCCTCTTTGTCCTGAATGCGTACTCTGTGCCATCTGCTAAATGAAAACCAAACAAAACACGTTGAAAGCAAAATTGGTGGAAGCAGGATGTAAGCTGAGAAAAAGAAAGACGTTGCAAGTAAGTCAAAGAGAGAAAGATGAATATCATATGATGACCCTTATATGTGGAATCTAAAAAAATGATACAAATGAATTTATTTACAAAACAGGAACAGACTCACAGACTCAGAGAACAAATTTATGGTTACCAAAGAGGAAAGATGCCAGCAGAGTGACGGGGGGAGAGATAAATTGGGAGTTTGGGATCGACATATATACACTACTATATTTAAAATAGATAACCAACAAAGAGCTACTGTACAGCACAGGGAACTCTGGTCAATATTCTGTAACAGCGTAAATGGGAAAAGGATTTGAAAAAGAATAGATACATGTATGTCTATAACTGAATCACTTTGCTGGATACCTGAAACTAACACAGCCTTATAAGTCAACTAATCCAGTATAAAAAAAAAAAAAAAAAAAAAAAGGGAAAAAAAAAATCTCAGGAGCATGGGTAGCGTAAACTCCAGGAAAACCAGGCAGGCAGAGAGCGCAAGTCCAATGACAAGCCACGTGCTTGGAGAGGTGACAGTGGCAGAACCAGATGGAGGAGTAACCAGTGATGGCAGAGGCTTTGTCTGTCTGTTGTGCAATAGAGTGACACGTGTGCACACACAGCACACACAGGAGAAAAGCAGCAGAATGATAGCAAGCCCACACATCTTGAAACCCTTTCACCAAAAGTTGATGGTAATGTGTCAGTTTGACAGAGGACATAAGGTCAACGCAACGTGTGTGTTTCAAGTGGAAAACAACAATCTGCTCTTTGCAATGATGGATAGAGATTCTCCATGAAACTGTATGGAATATGCAAGAACTCTGCCAAACCATCAACTTGGCAAAAGTGTGCCTGTTCTGGGAGTTAGGCAATTGGAGGCTTTCTGTTCGGTTTCTGGGTCTGTCGCACACATGCCTGTGTTGATCCGAATGTGGAGGCCCTTGCGACTTGGGCTTCCCTTTTCTTGCTGGTTCTGTTTGTCTTCCCCTCTGCATTTTTGGCCAAACTCATCTGTCCGCTGTTTTCTTTTCCTCCATTTATTCTAGTCTCTTGTCTGTCTTCTCTCTGGACTTGATTTGAAAAAAAGAGAAATGAGAAGACACATTCCATTGGTAGAATTTTAATGAGTGAATGGCTAGTTCCATTCATTGTTTTCATTTTTTTCCCTCTAGAAAGCTGTTTAAATGCAAATTGCAAGAAAAAAGTTCTTTTTTTCATAGAGGGAAATAAAGGAAGTCAATGTTTATCAGTGAAATCAATTGTAAATATTATGAATAATTTTGTCATAAAATTATTAATATATAATCACACATATTGATAATAAGATCAGTTATTTAAAAGAACAATTGCTTTTTTAAAACAATATCTTTGTAGGATGCCCTGCTTCTTCATGGTCATTTCTTAATTTTTCTGGAACATACTCTGCTTCTTTCAGCTTCCTCACCCTCACTCGTGATGATTCTTGGCTTATGAGAATTTTTTCAGACTTTATTTTTTCTTATCATCTTTTAAATCTTTCAGTCCAGGTACTAATTAAGAACTAGTAAGCATAGCTGTTTGTGGTTTAAACATACCCAGTCAGGGTGACAGAATTAACGTTTCAGGCTAATAGTGCCCCTCCCCTTTTGCAGGTATCTCTACCCACCTACCCAGCCTCCTTACCTCAGAATTTCCTCAATGAAAACTCAACTATTTGGGAGAGTGTTTCACCTTTGGGGACTGGCCTTCCATGCCTCTCTGCTTTGAACCCCATCAGGATGCACTCAGCGCCCCCTCCTTGCACCTCTGCGGAGTCTAAATGTGAGCTCATAGTCCCAACTCAAGCAGCAGGCCCCCTTCCTTCTGAGCCCTTTCTGCAGCCTTGGGGGCAATGGATGTGCTCTCCAGAGAGCTGAGAGCATCAGCACACAAGCCAATTGGACATCTATTACCCCTTGTCTTCCTGACCCAGAAGAAGGAGGCAGAGGTAGCAGGACATCCTGGTTCCCTGAGTCCTCTCTCTGCCCTGGTTCCCCCAGACGGCCAGGCCTCTTCTAGCCTTCTCCTTGCCCGCCCACCCCCCTCCAACCCCCACCTCCACCCCAGTCTCCTTTCCTGCTCCTGGCTGTGTGCAGACCCTTCCTTCTGGGCCACAAAGGGCTCTGTAGACAGACATTGTGTGCTGTTTGCCAACACAGGGGCCCGGGTACACGGAGGGGGCGAGGGAGAAGCCAGCTGCTCTCTCCTTTCACACAGACCTTTGCTTTCTCCCTTTCAGTCTCCCCATCCCCCGCCCCCTGCTCTCTGTCTTTGAACATGCATACAAAAATAAAAAAGCAGTTACTAATTAGAGCCAGAGAATGAGAGTGAGCCTGGAAGAGGGGAGCAGTGGAGGGGCCAACTCCCGTGCAAATCAGCTACTGAGGAAAGGGCAGGGGGACCTTGGAGACGCTTGGGAGGGAGAGTTTGACAAAGTAAGCAACAAAGCTTCTTCAGAATGGCAAAGAGGGGCTTTGTCTTAACCTCCCATCCTAAGAGACAGGAAAGAAGAAATGACAGAGTTTCTTGTAAACTCCCACTGCTGGCATCCACCACCCTTCTTATCTTTGTCCGTCTCTCAATAGCCCTACAAACAATAGACTCTTTTTGGGGGGGACACTGAAGTCTATCCTTTTACTAGTAATTTTGTTCTGGCTGATAGGTGGGGAATCACTGGTGTGAGGGGCCTTCCTTATGGAGGAGCTGCTGAGTCATCAGGATGCCCCAACTTAGGAAACCTCCTCTGACAAGTCAAGGCACTCTCTGGGGCTTTTTTCTCACCCAGTCCTATTCTTGGTTTGCCAGGCAATTTCTGTTCCCAACCCTGTGTCACTAGGTTCGCTGAAAGCAGCCCAGTTGCCTCGTGTGTCACCAGGGGAACAGCAGCCAGTGTTAGGACAGAACCCAGCTCCGACCCAAGTCTTTGAACCCACTGCAGGCTCACAGAAGGTTCCAGATACAGAGCAGTCAGCACCTTCCTGGCAGTTCTGTTTTGGCTTAGAATGGAGTGGCCCATGCTTCACTGGGCCAGGGTCACTCTGAAGGCCTGGAGGTGATGGGGGACCAGTTCGGAGAGCTGGAAGTCACGAGGAGAGAGGGTTACCTGGTAACTCGGCCTGTCTAGAGATGCAGTTTCTCCCAGCATATGGTGAACAAACTGATGACGCGGATGTGTCAAAGCCTTGACGTCAGTGCCTGGGTATTGAAAACGTGGGGTAATTTTCTGATTTCTTGTGAATTTAAACAACTGAAAAGGAGAAGAGTGTATCAGCGTGATGCATGTTGGTACTAACTGGTCAGGGAGGAAGAAAGGAAAAGGAAATAGAATCTGGAAAGCAAAGACTGTAACTAGCTCGTTCTCTTCCACTGGTATCTGTTTAGGTAATGGCTACATGTGACAAAAGAGACCCCACTGGAATCTGCTGGGAAAATCCCCCAATTCTGGGACGAGATCCTGAAATGAATTTTTCTGGAGTCTGTATGGACTATCTCTAGTACATAATGTACTTCCCAAAGCTCAGTGCATATTGTCTTAACCCTGCCCAAGGACTCCTCTAGAAAATAAGGGCTTGAGTCCATATTCTATGCAGTTAGCCAGGCCACAAAGCCATTGAGAAAACGGCCACTGATGGGTAGTTGTCAAGAGCTGGAGTCAGAGGACTTCCCTCATGGTCCAGTGGTTAAGAATTTGCCTTGCAATGCAGGGGAGGAGGTTTCTGTGAAGACACCACAAGGATCTGTCCAGGTAGAGTTCAGCTGAGATCTTGGCACATTGCAAGGGTTAAAAATGGGTTTGAGATTATTAACAATTCATTATTAAATAAACCAGATCATAATTTTCTATGTATGGGGCTGGTTCTCTTGAGGTATAGGAGAATTGTGGCAAGAATGTGATATGTTTACAGAGATCCAGGAAATATTAGGAAGGCTTAGATAACATGATCTGAGTCAGGGGTACAGAAAGTATTTGAGTCTCTGAAGATTGTAGAAGCCACCCATCTAGTCATCAGTGGATATAAGTTTGTCCAGTTTATCACTGAAAAATTAATTTTTTAAAATTCTTTTTGCATTTTGAAGTAACTTTAAATTTTATTTAAAAAATTATCATACAGAAAATTAAACTTATTTTGATGGACAGTTTTACGAACTTTAACACATGTGTAGATTTGTGCAACCATCATAAAAATTAGGAAACAGAAGAGCTGTCTTATGCTTTCCCTTTCTCTCCATTCCCTCCTCCCATCCCCCACCTCTGTTGATCCATGATCTGTTCATCACCATTATATTGCCTTTTAACATTGAATGGTACACTGTGCCCACTTTTGAGACTGGCTTCACCATAATGCTGTGAGTATCATCAAAGCTGATTTGTGTCAGTAGTCTGTTCCTTTTTATTGCTAGTAACATTCCATTGTATGGATGCACCGTAGTTTGTTCACCTGCTGGCAAACATTTGAATTGTTTCCAATTTTGAGTGATTATAAGTAGTTGCTATAAACATTCAGGCAAGGATTTTTGTATATACATCATTTCTGTAGGGTTAATACGCAGGAGAGGGATTGCTTGGTCATACGGAAATTGTACGTTTAACTGATTTTTCAGAATGGTTGTACCATCTTGCATTACCACCAGCACTTGCCCTGAATCCTTGTCAGCTCTTGGTATTGTAAGTATCTTTATGTTAGTCATTCTAATTGGTATATGATATCTCATGGTGGTTTTAATTTGCATTCTCCAGCAAATAATGATGTTGCATATCTTTCATGTGCTTATTTGCCATCTGTTTATACTCTTTGGTGAAGTGTCTGTTCAACAATTTTGCCCACACTTTAATTAGGCTGTTTCCTTACTATTGAGTTTTGAGATTTCTTTGCATATTTTGGATGCAAGTTGTTTTGTTGAACATGTGATTTGAAAGTATTTTCCAGTTTGTAACTTGTGTCTTCTTTCTGTTAACCGTGTCTTTTACAAAGCATGGTTGTTAAGTTGCTCAGTCGTGTCTGACAATTTGCGACTCCATGGACTGCAGCATTCCAGGCTTCTCTGTCCTTCACCATCTCCTGAGGGCTTGCTGAAACTCATGTCCATTCAGTCGGTGATTCCATCTAGCCATCTCATCCTCTGTTGTCCCCTTCTCCTTCTGCCTTCAATCTTTCCCAGCATCAGGGTCTTTTCCAATTAGTCGGGTCTTCACATCAGGTGGCCAAAGTATTGGAGCTTCAGCTTCAGCATCAGTCCTTCCAATAAATAGTCAGAATTGATTTCCTTTAGGATTGACTGATTTGATCTCCTTGCAGTCCAAGGGACTCAACATTTTTTATTTTGATGAAATCCAATTTATCCATTAATTTTTTATGGAAGATTTTTACTTTTTAGAGAAATTTTAAGTTCAGAGCAAAATTGAGAGGCAAGTACGTATATTATATACCTTTCCCGTATACCTGCTGCTCCCACACATGTATAGCCTCCCTCATTATCAACATTCCCCCCCAGAGTAGCACATTTGTTGCAATTGATGAATCTACCCTAACACATCATAATCACTCAGTTTACTTTAGAGTTCACTCTCAAGGTTGTACATTCTGTGGATTTGGACAAATGTATAATGATATGTTCATCATTATAGTACCATATAGACTTTCACTGCCCTAAAAATCATCTGTGCTCTGCCTGTTTATCCCTTCCCACATCCATTGCCTGGCAACCACTGATCATTTTACTGTCTCCATAATTTTGCCTTTTCCAGAATGTCCTACAGTTGTAATCGTGCAGTTTGTAGCCTTTTCAAATTGCCTTCTTTCATTTGGTAATGTACATTTAGGGTTTCTCCATGTCCTTTTCATAGTTTGACAGCTCATTTCTTTTGAGAGCTGAATAATACTCCATTGTCTGGAGAATTTATCCATTTTTCCAATTTATCCAACCAATTATTTTTTCAGTTGTTCCAGGATAAGAATCATATTTTTGGTTTCATGTCCAATAACTCTTTGCCCAGCCGCAGGTCACACAGGTTTTCTCCGAATGTTATCTTCTAAAACTTTTATAGTTTTGTGTTTTATATTCAGGTCTGTGATCCGTTTTGAGTTAGCATTTGTTGAAAGCATGAGGTTCAGGATGAAGGTCATCTTGTTATTATTGTGCCTGTGATGTCTAGTTGTTCCAACACCAGAGATGATTCCTTCTCCTCCAAGCCTTTAGTTGATTGTTACCTTCTCGGTGCCCCCTGCCCTGACCACCCTACTTACAGTGTAGACCACCCTTAACAGCTCTCCCGTCTACCCTACCTCGCTTTATTTTTTCCATGGCACTTATCATCCCTAGCGTAGTGTGTTACTTATTGTGTGTATTGTCTGTCTCTTCACACTAGAATGTGCACTGCCTGAAGGCAGGGATATTTGAGGGTGTGTGGGGAGGGGTCTTCTTGTTAACTCAACTGGATGCATGGAGAGGCTGGGCTCCTCCAGGGCACAGGGCTGCAGAACGAGAAGGTGCAGGGTGGCTAGTAGAAACTCCCAGGCCAGGTCAGATCAGAAGTGAGTTGTTGGATACAGGAAACTTGGGGGCTGGTGCACCGGGATGACCCAGAGGGATGGTATGGGGAGGGAGGTGGGAGGGAGGTTCAGGATGGGGAACACATGTACGCCCGTGGTGGATGTATGGCAAAACCAATACAATATTGTAAAGTAAAAATAATAATAATAATAATTAAAAAAAAAAGAAGTGAGTTGTATAGAGCCCTGCCTCACTGGTTCATCAGGCAAAACAGGTTTGTAAAACACTGCACCCCAGCTCTCCTATTCCTCACCCGCCTACTGTATTATTTGAGACCAGTAAGAACTTAAGCAATTAAACAGTTTTCCTCTACATCTAAAGTATTTGTTCCTCGAAACTTAAGCTTTATCCCCCTTTCACCCTTAGGCCCCTTGAAAGAAAGAAAGTGCTCTAACTCCCTGGGAAAATCATCTTAAATTCTAATCAGCCCTGGGTGTTGGAAGCCTCTGAGATGAGGTGTTGTCAGGGCAGAGGACGTGCAGGGAGAGCTGTTTAGGAGGCAAAGTCAGCTAGCATGCAGGTTTCCCCTGGCTGACAGTGCTTCCGCTCCAGCGATGAGGCTTAACTCATTGAGGGAGAGGCCCAGGGAATCTGAGAAACAAGCAATATGAGGAGAGGATATGGAGAGGCCAGAAGAAAAGAGGGCAGGTTAGATAAACTGCAGTGGGGGGCTTAGTAGATCCTGTCGTTTGAAATGGGACCCTCTCCATGCTGTCCCTACCCTGAGCCCTGGCGTCACTCTCTCTCCAGTGACAGGTGGACAGAGTGTATGACATTGTGTCTCCCCTGGGGTCTGCTCTGGAAGTTCTGTATAGAAGGAGCTTGGGGCCACTTCATGGTTGGGTGGGTGGCGAAGGCCTGACGGGGCACTTGAAGGCTGCATTTGCGAAGCAAGCCCAGTGTTCTTTTTCTAATTACTATTTCTTTTCGGCTGTGCTAGTTCTCCATTGCTGGGCTGGGGCTTTCTCTGCTCGTGGTGAGCAGGGCCACTCTCCAGTTGCAGTGGGCAAGCTTCTCATTGAGGTGGCTTCTCTTGTGGTGGAGCATGGGCTCAGTGGTTGTCACCCACGGGCCCAGTTGCCCCACAACATGTGGAATCTTCCTGGACCAGGGATTGAACCTGTGTCCCCTGCATTGGCAGGTAGATTTTTAACCACTGGACCACCAGGGGAGTCCCCGCTTCTCTTAAAGGGAATGTTAATTTAGGGTGTGGGTGCTGATGGGAACCAGATCTGGGTGCAGGAGGAGCTGGCCCTTGCCCTTCCTCACTGCACGAGAACTGGTTCCCTAGATACAACCCCACCTCCCGCCCCAGGTGGAACCTGTCAGGGCCCGTGGATCGTGATAGCAACCGATGGTTCAGCAGGCCCTGCTCTCTGATGATCTCTAAACAGCTAAGGCTCCTGACCTGTTTGGAATCTGGTCACATACTATGTTTGTTCCCAGAAAAGCAAACCCACGTTGTTTCCTATTTTTGTCTCATTTCCACCACTGGATAGACCAAATTGGCTAATTTTGCTTTCTGATAAATTTGCTTTAGTTCAGTGGGAGGCGCTGCTGATTTTGAGTCATCAGATCTATGAGGATGGAGGAACCCAATTTGTAATATTTCTTAAGTTATACTTTAATGAAGACACCTATTAACACTTGTAATAATTCACAGAAAGGAAGTCCAAGCAGATCTGCTTGAAATGTCTTCCTTTGTCTTTTTTTTTTTTTTTTGAAGAAGTGTTACCAGCTTAAATGGAGGTCTTAATTACAGATCAGAAACAGAAACTTGCAGTGTCTGAGAATTGCCTGAAGCCTATTCCTTTGGCCACACCTGTCTCCCGTGTTTCCTCTGGGGGGAAGACCTGCCCAGGAAGAGCCGTCTCTCCCTCTTGGGTGCCCTTCCCTCTAGAGCATCCTTGCTGGAGCCAGTGTGGGGTGCAGGGCTCCTTAGCTGTGCAGACTGCTGGGGTCTTTCGGTCTTTCTCTGAGAATCTATGTATAATAATGTCACAACAGGGTTACAGATACTGTGGTATGATTTAAGTGTTTGCGTGTGTGTGTGCTAAATTGCTTCAGTCATGGCCAACTCTTTGCAACTCTGTAGACTGTAGTCCACCAGGCTTCTCTGTCCATGAAGATTCTCCAGGCAAGAATACTGGAGTGGGTTGCCATGCCCTCCTCCAGGGGATCTTCCCAACCCAGGGATTGAACCCACATCTCATGTCTCCTGCATTGGCAAGTAGGTTATTTACTGCTAGCACCACTTGGGAAGCCTGATTTAAGTGTTTATGTTCAACAAATGCTTTTAACACAAAAACTGCAATACTTGATATTATGCTACCAGAAGGTACTTGCAGGGTTTATGAGATGTGTTCACGTGTAGCCCCTTAGAGGCAGGGTGGTTGGATAATGGGGTATGTTTGAAGTTGTAATGGACTCCTCATTTCAGTCCTGTGACTCTTCACTAAGTGTGAATTTGAGGTATTTCCTGAATGGGAGTGAGCCCAGTTGGCCCTCCTGCCTTGCTGGCGACAGCCCGGCTTAGCCCCTGAGTCTAGGGGCTGGGCAGCTCTGACTGAAGTGGATCACTTGCCCACCCATACCTCCTGGCTGGTCCTCAGCAGCATCTCCATCCCTGTAGGTCTGAGTCCTCTTCTTGCTCTATTTACAGCCCTGGTGGGTGCCCCATGGACAGAGTCATTTGGAGTCTGATTCAGAGGACAGGTGATTTGATGGCTGACCGAGCTAGGAGGTTGCTGACCCAGTCACTTTCCTTTCTGGGTGTGGGGAATGAGTCTTCCTGTAGGAGCCTTGCCTCGTGTCACCCCCTGTGGGCTAGACGCTTGTG
>NW_011494956.1:16355140-16374076 GCF_000754665.1 Bison bison bison | reverse complement strand
TGTGGGTACCTGTATGCCCTGACACCCAGGTCTGCAGCCTGGTCCAGGGGAAGGCACCCAAAGGGGCTACTTTTCTGGTTGTCCTGAGAAGCAGGGCCCCTTGCCTTTCCTGGGGAGCAGGGCAGGGGGGCCTGATGGTGAAATGAAGGGCTGACCAAGGTCCAGGCCAGGCCTGGCTCAGCTTGATGGGAATGCTCTCTTCTTCTTTATTCTGAGGAAGCCCACTGCAGGTCTGGGAAAAAGAGGTAAAGTTGAGAAGAAGCTCTCCTTGTCTGTATTCTGGTCTCCCAAAATGAATCAACTGAGCAGAACTAAAATGCACAGGAGTAATGGGGTGGGTTGGGGAGGGGGTAGTTAAGGAACCTAGGGAGAAGGTATTTGTGGTACAATTCATCCTAGAGGAGACACTGCAAGACCCAAGTAGGAGAGCATGCCCCATCTCTTCGGGGAAATGCTGAGATGTGTCTGACCTGGAAAAACAGACACGTGTCTGCAGGAGGGAGAATCCATAGACCAGCGGGAAGTTGGTGATGTGGTTGAGGGGACAGTCTTCAGAGAATGCTGTGGAGTGATTTAGAGCTGCCTCTGAATGGAGGGTGTGTCCTGTCCCCCTGCGTTTTTGTTGGAGACCCTGTCAGCTGCAATGGCCTCTGACCAAACTCCGCCCCAGTACTCCAGGCTCACCCCATCTCCAGATTCATCTTCCCAAATCTCAGACTTGCTCATTCATCCCTCTGCTCACAGACTCTTACATCTCCTCACTGCTGTGAGCACATGTCTCAGGCAGGCTTTCAAAAGTGCACATGTACCTGTCGTGGTCCAGGCCCAGGTTGGAAAAGAATTTCCAGACATGAGGCAGGATGAAAGGAGAGTAAAGTTTATTACAGTAGGGGAGGGGAGGGTCACTGCCATACCCTGGGCTGGCTTCCTGATAGCCAGGGAGAACTGACCTTGGTTTTCATAGCCAGAGGGCAAGGAGTGGGGTAGGGGTTTTGTGAGTTATTTGCTAATTGGATGAGGTACCTATCATATAGGCAGGAGAGTAAGGCAAATACCTCTTCCTTGTATGCGATAGGAGGGAAGATAGGCCATACTGCTCAGGAGGGTCCAAAAATTCCTCAGTAGTTACAATATGGGGGGATGGGCAATAAGGGTCTTTTTTTTTTCCTGTTACTGTATTCTAAGACCCTTCTTGTTCACCTTGTTCTTTTGTACTTGGAGCACCACAATACCTATGACTACCGCAGTCCCCAAAGCTTGGTTAAGAGTATAGACTCTGGGGCCACACTCTCTGGCTTTGAACTCCGTCACCACCACCTACTAGCTGTATGACCTTGGGTTGGTTACTTAGGTTACTTGGTTTTCTCGGCTGTAAAATGGGCATGAGTGTAACCTATTTCCTAGGGTGATTGGGAGGACTGAATGAATTAATGCTTGCAAAGTGCTCAGGGCACTGCTGGCTCTTAGAGAGTGGTCAGTACAAATGAATCATCGTTATTGTTTTCCAGCTCTCACAGGTAGCCTGCTGGCGCCCCTCCCCCTTCAAGGCCAGCAATCCACATTTCAAATCTCATCAACCCTCCAAGGCCTGCCTGAACTTCTGCCTCTTCTATAAGCAGTTTTTGATTTCTTGCTCCAATTGCCAACTGGACATAATTGACTTTTCTGTCCACACCCGTCTCCCAGCACATTGCCCAGAGTCCTCCTGCCCCCCAAGTGCCAGACACAGACTGTAAGCCATTGAGGGGTCCCAGGCCTGTTCCTTGGTCTTCCCCATCTCCCTGCTTCTTGCAGGGGCAGCTGTCAGTGCTTCTCCCCCATGAGCAGCTTCAGTGCTGGCGCCTGCTTCTCTGCCTTCCTCGTTCTCCCCGTGCTCCTCCTCTCCCAGCCTCACCTGGCTCCCTCTGTTCCTCTGATTGTCCTCCCCTCTCACCACCTCGTTCTTCTTGATTCTCCTTGTTTCTCTGACTTCCCCCACCTCGCTTTTAATGAGAACTTTCACACGTCATATTGATTTGGCGTTTTAAAAAGCCAGCATTGATTTTTCTGGGGCTACTTTTCATGATCTTATATTTACATGTAGGAAGAAAGCTGTTTCAGAAGCCATTGACTTTGTTCTGTTGAGTTAGTAGTCAAAGTTGCAAACTCTTTTTTTTTAACTCTTATTTTGTATTGGGATTAGCCAATTCACAATGTGATAGTTTCAGGAGAACAACAAAGGGTCTCAGCCATACATATACATGTATGCATTCTCCCCCAAACTCCTCTCCCATCCAGGCTGCTACATAACATTGAGCAGAGCTCCCTGTGCTATACAGTAGGTCCTTATTGGTTATCCATTTTAAATATAGCAGTGTGTACATGTCCGTCCCAAACTCCCTAACTATAGACAACTATAAGTTCATTCTCTTTCTGTTTTGTCAGTTCATTTGTATCATTTCTCTTTAGATTCCACATGTAATAAATGTCATACGCTATTTCTCCTCTTTCTGACGTACTTCCCTCAGTATGACACTCTCTAGGTCCATTCATGTTGCTGAAAAGGACATTATTTCTTTCTTTTTAATGGCTGAGTAATATCCCATTGTATATATATACCACATCTTCTTTAGAGGTTGGAAACTCTTCTGGAAACTCAGAGAATTCGGGGACCTCAGATGCTACATCTCATGAGCTGGGATCAGGGTGACAGTCTGGGGGCAGAAAGCACCGGGCAGGAGAGGCCTTGTACCCTGACCCGGCCTTGAGGATAAGGGTAAAGAGCAGGTGTAGAGCTGGGTGAAGACCAAGCAGATGACTGTCAGCCACTGGGGTGGGGGCAGGCAGGGTGGAGGACCATGGTGGGATTCGCTGAAGAGGCTCTTGCTGCCCTGGCATCAGACAGGTTGGTCTCATCTTCTCCCAACAAAGCACATAGTGATCCAGCGCCTGTGCTGAGGGCCCTGCCTGCCTCATCTCATCTAATCCTTCAGTAACCTTAGGGGGCAGGTCATGTTATTTACATTGTACTTTGTGGGTAAGATGACATTGCAGGAGTAAAGTTAGGGAAGGGCAGTAGGTTCAAAAATATGATCTGTAAAGATGAAGTAATAGAACTAAGTGGGCAGAGTGATGAGGGAAAAGGCAGAATCCTGCCTCCTGGAGGATGCCTGTGTTCACGTATGTGGGCTGCATGACATCTTTTTGGGAGTGACGTTGGATATATATAAATAAACTGGCAGAATCCGGAGAATAGATGAAGATAACAGATGAAGGGAAAATAAAGGCAGGGGTCTAAGATGATTTGTAGCTGAAAGTCCTGACGCCCATAGTCAGAGGTGGGTCCTTCTGCATGGACTGCTTGATGGTCACCAGTTCTTGCTCTGCTCCTCCCTACCACTCCCTGCTTGGGTTCTGCAGCCATGAGTTGAAGGCTTCCCTGATGGCTCATATGGTAAAGCGTCTGCTCGCAATGTGGGAGACCTGGGTTCGATCCCTGGGTCGGGAAGATCCTTTGGAGAAGGAAATAGCAACCCACTCCAGTACCCTTGCCTAGCAAATTCCATGGACAGAGGAGCCTGGTATACTATAGTCCATGGGGTCGCAAAGAGTCGGACACGACTGAGTGACTTCACTCACTCAGTCTCTACCCACATGAGTTCAGAGCTCTGTAGAAGCAGCCTGGAGAGCAGTAGCCTAACCACAGCTCATCTGACCTGGGCTCCTGGACAGGGGCAGGGAGAAGGGGTCAAGGAAATGCTGGGTCCATGCAGCAGCCCCTCTGGGCACTGCAGCCTACAGCCTCTGGCAGATGTAGAACAGCTTCATCACCATGCTCAGTAAAAGCAATGTGGGGCAAGAGCAACTTTTAGAATAGTTGAAAAGAGATCAAACCATCCTGAAATGACATAGAACCCTTGGCCTGTTTGCCAACTTTTAGATATCATCTAGACTTAATTGTGGAACAGTTTTGCCCTTTTTCTCTCCCTGGTTAACTTCTTGCCGGTTTTGGGATTTCAGCTTAGGGGTCATGTTATTCAGAAGCCATGCCAGCTCTTCCTGTGTGCCTGTGGCCCAGGCATACTTTTGTAATGCCACATGCAGTTCCCTAAATCCGCACCCTGCGGTGCCAGTGCTTCTGGGGAAAGAAAGGTCAGGGCTTGTCCTTCATCACTTGGGCACTCTGTAGCCAACACCCTAAGAAAGACAATAATCCTACTGAACAAAACCAGTAGCCGAGATAAATCTCTGTCTCCCCGTGGGTGAAGGCTTTGTAGCCTTGAACCCTGGGGCCCTGCCTTCTTCTTGGAAATGTAAGGTCTCTGGAAGGCATTCACTTCTTGTTGAGACCCAACTTGTCAAAATTAAATATCTGAAGCTTCCTTATGACTGTTTTAAGATAGGCAGCCATGTCTTTGAGGCTGCCTGCATTCCCACCTTTATGGCTCAACGGAGGGGAGGAGCCAAGGTACTTGGAGCTGCTAAACGGCCACAGCTTATTCTAAAGGAAGCATGTGTGCAGACTTTCAGCCCAGGCTGCATGTCACAGAGGGGCCTGCGGTGTGAGAGCCTCAGAAAATCCCCAGTCCTGGCCAGAAGAGGGGCAGGAGCTGCAGGAAATTCATTCCGGGAACAGTGGATGCCCTGTCCTGCATCCCATTCATTGTCCTTCTGTGGCCCACACCATGCTGATGCCCCCCAAAACCTATGCTTTCCCTTCAGGAAAGATAGCAAGTCTCAAAATTTTTCCCTTGGGGACCAGGGTACCCTCTGGTCCCTCTCCTTCCCACGTCCCCCACTTCAGTTTCTCACCATCACCCTGAGGATGTTCAGTCTTCCTGAAGTTGTGTTGTGTTAGTCGTTCAGTCGTGTCTGACTCTTTGTGACCATATGGACTGTAGCCCACCAGGCTCCTCTGTCCATGGAGTTCTCCAGGCAAGAATACTGGAGTGGGCTGCCATTTCCTTCTCCATCCTGAAGTTAGGAGTTCCCAATTTGCTCCTTCGGTGAAAGGTGGCAGTTTGAGTGGGGCATGCTTCCCACTAGGGTCATCCTCTATGACTCTGCTCACCCTCACTCACCCCACCCCTGACTTGACCTTCCCAGCTGCTTCCTCTCCCATCCCTACCATGGGTGGGATGAGTTTTCCGCTCTCCCAAGATGCCGCCTGGGTCATCCACAGAAAGTGAAAGGGTGGAGGCCTGAGCCCCGTGAACGTGGGAAATCTTCAGGGTAGGAACAGAGCCTCCAGCCTCCCCAAGCCAGGCTGGAGGGATGACTCCACTTGTGGAGGAAGAAATCAAAGGAGACTTTCCCGTGTCTTCTCCATCCTCCATTTTTCTTCCTACAATGTCTAGGCCAGTGTGGAGGATCCGTGACTGTGATAGATACTGAAGGAGCCTGGCATCTCTGCCATGCTTACACATCGGCTTGTGGCTGACTTAGCCCCCTCTGAGGGTCCAGGGGGCTGCTTCCAGAACATCAAAAATTGGAGATCCAAACTTTTCCCTCCTCCCACAGAGTCTTCCATCTCCCCAAGCCATTGAGTTTCCAAGTTCTATCCCTTCTACTACTCAAGATCTCTGGAACCTTCCCTTTCTTCCCTTTGCCCCTATTCTACTGCAGCTGGGCCCTCCCTGGTCACCCTGGCTCTGTTCCTGGACCCTCAGTGCACCTTCCATACAACTGCCCCAGGGGTCTTCCAAGTAAAGCTGGTCTTGACCACCTATGCAAAACTCTTTAGGTCCCTTCATGACTTCTGATGGATAAAATCTTATGCAACCCATCCCCCATGGCACCAGGGCATTTAGTAATCTGGTCCCTGACTTATCTCCAGACCTGTCTCCTGTGGCCCCACCTCAAGCTTCTGGCCAAGAGGTTCCCAGAATTGAATCTTGTCTTCAATATAACTCACACACTCTTTCCTCTTCCTGGATTTGCCTTCCCTCTCTATTTTACTGGTACAGCTCAAGTCTGCTCATGTGACTCCTCCTTATAAAGCCTTCCCTGTCTCCTCCACAAAAGCTTGTCAGCAATTCTTGCTCCTGTGTCTCCAGTGCTTTGTAAGCATCAACTCTGGTGGCATGCATCACACAGTACCATCTCTCTCCCAGTCCTCTCATGACATGGTGACCTCCCTGAAGGCAGGACAGCCTCCAAGTCACTTCTGTGGCTCCTCACTAGGCCCAGTGTAGTTATTACAAGGACTCATTGCACATGTGCTGAATAAATGAATGAAATAATGTATGAGAGCTTCACAATGATGTGCCGGCTGGTGGATGCTGCTGCCACCCAGCTTCAAAGAAGTAAGATAGAACAGCCTTCTTGGGGTTCCTCCCCCAACATGCTGTCCCCATGGAGGGCAGGACTGAGGGCCTTGGTCCTGGGATCTGGAAGCTAGGAAGACATTCAGGATTTTTGGCCCCACGATATAGCTTGTCAAAGCCCCCAAGGAAACAAAATCAAGATGTCAGAGAATTTTTCCTTAGGGAAATAAATATTCTCAACTTATATTTAGAATGGTACAGTATCTTCTGCATTATGATTTGACTGACAGAAGAAGTGTGTTTAAGGTATTTTTAACATAGAATCTTAAGAAGAAATCTAGTGATTAGATCTTTGGAAGCTATTGTGTAATTTTAAAACTTTAGTAAAGGAGTATGTTGAAAGAAAGAAAAAAAAATCCAACCAGATTGATGTGTTTCAGTTCTCTCTGTAACTTGTATAAAGGCATCCATTGTCTTCAGAAAGGGGGAACTGGCAGTGTGTGTGTGTGTGTGTGTGTGTGTGTGTGTGTGTGTAACTCACACCAGTCTCTGTACATGGCTTAAAATTATTCTCTTCACCTCAAGAAAACATTTCAGAAAGGGGCTTTTTCACTCTTGACAGCAGCAGGGCGTGCTTGTGAGGAGGTTATTACTGTGAACATTATTCCCATTTTGTAGAAGGAAAAATGCAAAGGAGAGTATTTGAATGACCAGCACAAGACCATTTTGTCAATGCATGGTTATAGGTGGTGTTTGAGCCCAGACCCTGTTTCTCTAAATCATATATTTTTTCATGGCTATTTGGATGTCTGAATGCCAGAGTTATTTGGGTTGTCCCTACACTGCACTGCTGGAAACTTGACAGGTAGAACTGTGTTTTATTTACCTCTTGCTGCATAACAAACCACTTCAATGGTTGGATAAACTAGTAACTGCTGTAATCATGCTCTCAGATTCTCTGGACCAGGAATTTAGACAGGGCTGGGTTGCCACTGTTCCACTGTGGCTGGGGCCTCAGCTGGGAGACCTGAACAGCTGAGAGATGGAATCTTCTAGAGGCTTCTTCACTCACATGTCTGGCACCTGGGCTGGGATGACTAAAAGGCAGAACTCAGCTGAGAGTTCTGGAACTGGACTGCACCCTTACAGATGTCCTCTCCATGTGGTTGGGGGTTCCTCATAGCATGGTGGCCTCAGGGCAATTCGATTTTTTTATGAGGTGGTTCAAGGTTCTTCTCAAGGAAATCTCTACTCTTTCCCATCATATTGTTTTTCTCTATTTCTTTGCATTTGGGCTTCCCTGGTGGCTCAGATGGTAAAGAATCTGCCTGCAATGCAGGAGACCTGGGTTTAATCCTTGGGTTGGGAATATCCTCTGGTATGGAATGGCAACCCACTCCAGTATTCTTGCCTGGAGAATCCCGTGGACAGAGGAGCCTGGGAGACAGGAGACTGAGCTACAGTCCATGGGGTCACAAAGAGCTGGACACGACTGAGCAACTTTCACTTTCTTCCATTGCATTGTTCACTTAAGAAGGCTTTCTTATCTCCCCTTGCTGTTCTCTGGAACTCTGCATTCAGTTGGATATATCTTTCCCTTTCTCCCTTGCCTTTTGCTTCTCTTTTCTCAGCTATTTGTAAGACCCCCTTAGACAACCACTTTGCCTTCTTGCATTTCTTTCTCTTTGGGATGGTTTTGGTCACTGCCTCCTGTACAGTGTTGTGAATCTCTATCTATAGTTCTTCAGGCACTCTGTCTACCAGATCTAATCCCTTGAATTCTTAGAGTATTATTTCCATGTTCTTAGAGTATTTTTGTGAAGAAGGTAGAAGTTCCTTGGCTTTTAGGACCTACTTTCAGGAGTCATGCATCATCACTTCTGTGCCACCCTGATGGTCAAAGGAGTCGTAAGCCCACCCAGATTCAAGGCAAGGATGTGTAGATCCCAGTAAATGGGAAGGGTGTTAGGAATTCACAGTCACGCTTTTAAAACTACACAGGCCTTTTCTCTTCTGGCTTGATCTGGGCTCAGTGTTATCTGGATGAAAGGAGAGGAAGAAGCTCACCTCTGGAGACACTTGCTAGCAGTGGGTTTTGGTGATACCTTTGATTTCTGCATTCCCAGGAGAAGAAGACAGGGTTTATAGATTGTCCCACCTGGTTCTCATGGGCAGGACCAGGCCAGAGAAGAGGTGGCCCTTGCCACACTCTGCTGGGGTAAACTCTCAGCGCATGTCAGGTGGATCACCAAGCATCCTGCTAGGCCAGGGCTTAAGGATTGTGTGGTTTGAGGTTTCTCTGTCTGCTGCTCCTAAGCCATGACCAACCATGTATCTCCTTGAAGGGAAGAGAGTTCATCTGGAATAATCTTTAGGGGTGAAGGGAATGAGAACCCCTCTGAGACAGGAGTAAAGAGTTGGCTTCCTGGAAATTTAAAGTACTTTATCCGTGAGCTCCAAAGGTTCCCCCAATCAAGGCTGGAGCAAGGAGATGAGCACAGGACTGGCAGGACGTGGGACTTTGCAGGACATGGGACTTTGCAGGGTCATCTGTGTCCTGCCAAGACACCTCTGACACATTAGAGTCTCCTGGGACACATGTTGACCAACTGCTTCATTCCTGCAGTCAAAGGTGGCCCCCAGTGAGCTTTCGTACCTCGTTCCTCGTACCTGGTTCTCTCACCAGCACTCCAGCCACTCTAGATTTTGTCATTAAATTTTCATGAGCGGTTATGCCTGTTCCAGTCAGCAAGAGACTTGGTTATATTGCAATAACAAATACCCTCCAAGTCTTAGTGGCTTAAAACAACACTTGTTTATTCCCTCTTCATAGTTTGTGTTCATCATAGGTTGACAAGGGTTGTGTTTGATGCCATTGAAAGTCATCTGTGAGAGGGAAGAGGGACTTTGGTGGGTCTTACATTGATAGTTATGCCCTGACTTAGAAGAGACAACACATCACTTCCATTTACAACTCAGCGGCCAGAAGCACAACCCCACCATGTCCCTGGGACACAGAGAGCTGGGAAAAATGGCAAATTGTCTTAACCGCTACAGGAATACCACAATGGTCTCTGAAAATCCGTATCTTTGCCCTTTCTTCACAGTGTCCTTTCCCTCTTCACATTTTCACTGATGCATGCATGCCTGCAAGCAACCATCCATCTGCTCATCTAATGTGTAGTGAGCACCTGTCCTGTGCCAGGTACGGCTCCAGGTGCTAAGCATATGGAGATGAAAAGGTTCCCTGGAGAAGTACCTAATCTTACAAGATTGTTCAAAATCTATGCAACTTTTTCAGACTGTAGCCAGGCTTTCCATAAAGATAGCAAGTATTAGTGGATCTTTCCTCAAAAGTATGTCTTCAATGGTTAAGCATAATAATAACCATTTTTTCATTAATATTGAGCCCTTGCAGTAAGCCAGACACTTTGCTCAGAGTTCAGTTTAGCTCTCACTACAATTTTGAGTGATTAGCTAGATGATGCCCATTTACAAATGAGTAAATTCAGCCTCTGAGGGGTTAAATCAGTTGTCCAAAATCCCACAGCTACCTAGTGGCAGAGTTAAGGTTTAAATTTGGGCCAAGTCCAAGTTCTTACTCTTCAACAGCTACATTATACTTATTTTTTACACTCATGAATTTTTTTTCTCTCTGAATCAGAGACCTGAAAACCACAAAAATTATTTTCTGCAGTTGTACCATGAACACTTAGAAGGCAAGGATCATTTCCAGCGATTTCTGATCATTCAAGTTCTTTTTAATGAATGGATGAAGGAGGGAGGAAAAGAGGGAGGGAAAGAAGAATGGAAGGAAGGAAAGGGAGGAAAGGAACAAAGGAGGGGGAGGAGGGGGTGTTGATGCTCTTGACATAGAGTGAAAGCCTTGACTGAAGTGGTGGGATGTGGTGCGAAAGGCAGGCGAGGGCGCTGACCCGGTGGGAAGGTGCCCTGTAAGTCGACGGTGCTGCTCTTACAACCTGCTCATTGCTGATCTTCAGCTCTGTCCATCGGTCTCCCAGTTCCGTGCCTGGTGTGTCTCATCACGGCTGAAGAGGTTCTCCAGTCTACCACGTCTGAATGGTCTACAATTAAATGCACAGATGTATTCCTCCTCACTCGGCTGCTGGAAAGGAAATATTTTGAAAAATATGACAGCTCAGTATCACAACTTGGAGAAACTGGAGGAAGGGAGAAAGGGCTACAAAGGAGGCATTAAACAGAATTTTTAAAGGTCACTCTCCGATTTTGTGTGTTACTTTCCAAAGCAGTATTTTGAGATTTAAAAAAATGTATAACAATTACGGCTCGCCTCCATCCTCTGCAGTTAAGTAATGGTTTACATTGGGATCAACAACAGTCCGTGGGGCCTGAAAGCATCCGCCTTTCTGCAGCCTGACCGTGTGTGCTAGGTCCAATTTGTTTTCCACTATTGCTCAGGCTTTATCAGAAGAACAATCTGCAGTCCTAGGCTGCTCTTGTCTGGTGCCGGAGCCTGAGACTGTGTCCTATATATCAATACATGGCTTCGGTTAACCTAGATTTTTCTAGTGCAGCTTGTTGACATTTAATAAAAAGGCTTCCCCCCTTAGTGTCTTTCAGGCTCCAACCTCAAGGGTCAAATTGCTTTCTCCTGTGTTTAGCTCTTGTGTGTGCACCTCTGTGTATGTGGGTGTGCCCTTGTATCGGCGTGTGCACCCCTGTGTATACTCTGTGTGTGTGTGTGTGCATGCACCCGTGTGTGACCATACGTGTACTAGTGACTACTGTGTTGGCAGCTTGTGGCCCGGAGCTGATGTGTAAGTGCCTAATTGCCTTTGCTCTTTAGCAATTAACCACTTGCAGGTGCAACTAGTTGTGAGCACAGTTCTCCGTGTGTGACTAATTGCAGGTGTCAAGTACTCGCCTCTTGAGTTCCCTTCATGGCTCAGTGGGGCTCAGTGCTCAATCTCCCCACCATCTGGGTTTGGGCACCTCCTCTGGCAAGAGCATATCCTCAGGAGAGGGGCCCAGGGAGAAGAGGGAAAGCTGCTTCAGAGCAAGAAGGGGAAGGGAGATGAAGGGCAGAGCTCCTGAAACCTCTCCAGGGAGTCAGAAGCTCAGTGGGTGCTGCTGTGTGGCAGAACCCCACATCCAGGGCCTGGCATCTCCCGGCCTGTGAAGGGCTTTGGTTTTCTGCAGAGAGTGACCCTCTCTCCTGGACCCTTGTCCAAGCAGTGACCCAAACCCTCAAGGACAGAAGTGGCTGGTGGAAGTTGTTCTGGCAGCTGGGGCCCCTCTGCAGGGCCGCCCCTGCCCCTGTGTGACAGCTACACTCTTGGCCTCAGCAATTCACCTGTAAAATGGGGGTGACCCCCTCCCTCACCTGCCTGGTGGGCCCAGGGTATCCTGAGGGTTAAGCTGCTGTGACTTCAGTTGTGGTCTTGCCTTTTCTGTGCCCTGCAAGGAGCAGGTGACTCTTGGGTGGCCATGGGCAGTTTCTTGCCTGTAATGTGTTCATAATAAAAATCTCCAAGTGGGTCAAGGGCTGAAGAAGCAGGAACTCTTGGTCCTGAGCTCTGTGGCCTGTGTCCTGGCCTCTGTCTCAACACTCATTGAAAGTGAGGGCCTGAGAACAGCCTGAGATGACCCTTCTCGGGGCACGGGTAATCCCTCCCGGTGGGGGTTCTTCCTTTTACTGCTCTCCCCCACTACTGAGGCACAGACAGTGGCCCTGATAGTGGCCTTCAGAGAGCCCCCCTCCACAGCCCAGGCCTGGGTGGGATGGGGCTTCAGGGAGTGGAGACAGAGCTCCAGGGAAGAAGCCCCAGTGAGAACAGGAGCTGGCTGGGGCAGCACCACATGACAAGCAGGCAGCAAGGTGCAGTACTAGCTCTTCAAGAGGCCTCTCTGGAAGGTTGAGGGGCAGGGGGCGTGGATTAGCTGCTTCCAAGCAGTGGAGAGAGAAGGGCCCTCACCCTGGGAGCTCTAGAGAGTTCAGAGCGTCGAGCCCAAGGATCTGCATGGAGCCCTTCTTGCTATGTTAAATGTCTCACCACAGATCCAGGCATGCATTCCTGGGATGAGGGGGCCCATGGAGTTGTGGGGCGAAAGCCCCAGAAAGGGACAGCGTAGTGTCCTGAGGGGTTGATGTGCTGCTGCTTTTTAGTCGCTCAGTCATGTCCGACTCTTTGTGACCCCCTGGACTGCAGCCCGCCAGGCTCCTCTGTCCATGGGATTCTCCAGGCAAGAATACTGGAGTGGGTTGCCGTGCCCTCCTCCAGGGGATCTTCCCGACCAAGGGATCAAACCTGGGTCTCCGGCATTGCAGGCAGACTTCTTATCGCTGAGCCACCAGGGAAACCCTGTTGATGTGCTACCACAGGTCGGAGTGGAGCATGTGAGGGTGGGGCCCGAGGCCGGAGGAGAGACAGAGCAGTGCGGAGCGGGAGCAGTCATGTTGTAGTCTACTTTGTGGCCAGGCTCTTGAGTGGCTGCAGTGAAAGGCGTGGGGTCTCGAGCACGACCTCATGGAGACCTCATGGAGTTTGCGATTCCCAGCCGAGGTCACTCCACAGGGAAGCTGGATTGCAGGGCCACCACCCTGGCATCACATTTTCAGTTGAGTCCTTTTTATTGCATGATTAAACCTGGCTTCCCAGTCCTGATCCTTGGGTTCTGACTGTGGGCCACTTTCAGTAACTACCCCACAGGACTTAGCTTGACCCTGGGATCCTTCTGCCCCTTGGAGGGTTTTGGTGGCATGCACTTGGAGGGGTTCAATGAGCATCTTTACCACTTGCTACTTGTGACTCAGATTTCTTGTTTATAAAATGACATGATATTTAAAAATTTTTATTTTATATTAGAGCATAGTTGATTAACAATGTTGTGTTACTTCCAGGTGTCCAGCGAAGTCAATTATACATGTGCATGCATCTATTCCTTTTCAAATTCTTTTCCATTTAGGCTGTTACAGATTATTGAGCATAGTTTCCTGTGCTGTATAGAGAATCTTTGCTGGTAACCTATTTTAAATATAGTGTGTATATATTAATCCCAGTCTCCTAATTTATCCCTCCCCCCACACCTTTCCCCTTTGGTGACCATAAATTTGTTTTCTGGCTGTGAGTCTGTTTCTGTTGTGTAAATAAGTTCATATTTTTCAGATTCCACATTTACATGAAATCACACGATAGTTGTCTTTGTCTGACTTGCTTCACTTAGGATGGTAATCTCTAGGTCTGTCCGTATTGCTGCAGATGACATTATTTCATTCTTAAGAATGGAATAATATTAGAGCCTGTTTGTTAGGAATGTAGGGAGGATTAAATGAGATGAGTGAAATGTTCATCATGTTAGGTAGAAAAGAGCAAACCTTCATTAAATATTAGTACTCAAGTTACTCACGTTATTATTGTTGTTCTTACTTTTACTTTACAGAGGCTACTTTCTTCCCAGAACACCTGCCCCTCACCCAGGATGGCTTAGTTCGTGTTACCTGTTGGCTTTGTTTGGCAGGACCCCTTAACTCTGAGACCAGGGTGGTTCAAGCCTGAATCATTGGCTTGATCCTGACAGCCAGTGGCCATGGGCTGCTGGGCAGTGACTAGTCAGAAGTCAAGCTGGGCTCCAGCCAGCAGAAAATGTGCTCGCCCAGATCATGGCCCTTGGACGGGGGCTTCACTTGTAGCAATTCAGGAGTGAGGCACAAATAAAAACATCTGACTTTCCAGCATTTCTTTAGATTATAAATTGAGGCTTAACACATCAGGTCACGATATGATCATTCAGCTGCCAACTCCTTAGCTTCATCCCACTTTTCTGGGGAGTGACTGTTTTCCAGATAATTAAAGAATGTGAGTGCTGGGAGAATCCCCCATGATTATTCCATGGAACCATCTTTTTCATTTGAGAAAAGTAGTGACAATATTCAGTGGATTTAGCCAGAGTTCATTCAGGGTACTTTATTTCTTGCATGGTTCTTTTTTAACTCATTCCTGTCGGATGCAGTGCAGCTTAAATGAGCTTTCTTAATTGCCAATCCTCACAAATAAGCATGTGCATTTATAAACATCTGTGTGTGTGGCAGTTAGCATCCTGGCTAACCTGCGGCTGGTTCCAGACGATAGGTAGCCTGAGGGACCAGCTGAAGTTCAGCATCAGCCAGGGCACTTGGAAGCCAAGTGGGGTCATAATCCAACTTACCCATCTGAAAAGTGGGGCCTGGGACAGAGAACTCTGATTTTTCAGTTCACATTGGACCACAGTCCAGCCCATGGATTGATCCAGACTTTTGGACCAAAAATGCTCTCCAAAATACAGGTAATTAATATAAAATCGCTATTAATGATATTACACACACCACTGCTTGAACAAAAACAAGAGAACTGCTTTCCATCACAGGTGCATAATTTCTTAAAGGGAGGTCAGTTTAACACCAAAAAAAGAACAACTTCTCTTCAACTTGTGTGTCATCACTGTCTGGGAACAGCTTAAGTTTAAAAAAAAAAAAAAAAAGGAGAGAGGGTTATAATCTCAGAATTTATACATCTAAGAATTTAATCTTTATGAAAATTTCATCTTTGTGAAACTCATTCCATTATCCTTCTTGTGCTCATATGGCTTTCTCATCTTTGACTAACTCACATGTGGAAATAGCTGATCTTACCTGCTCTAAAGGTGAAGGACATTCACTCCCTTTCTTACCTCGTTCAGCTCATCAAGATGCTCACCTAGAGAGAACTGTGAAATATTGGATGCTCACTCTTCAAGTGTTAGTCTGTGATGATGCAATCTTTTGCTAACAACAAGATCAATAATAATACTTGCTAACATTTATTAAGCGTGTAGTATGTACGGGCACTGTTCTACCTAAGTGCGTTAGATGCATAACTCATCTAATCATCCCCGCAAGTTTTAGGGACTGAACTGTGTCCCCACAGGATTCCAGAATTGAAGCTCTAACCTCCATTGTGACTGTATTTGGAGGTAGGGCCTTTGACAAGGTGATGAAGGTTAAAAGAAGTCATAAGGGTGGGACTCTGATAAGAAGAGGGAGAGACACTAGCCCTCTCTCTCCACATATGCATAGAGAAAAGGCCACGTGAGGCACAATCAGAAGGTGCTATCTGCAAGCTGAGGAGCTAGATCTCACCAGAAACCAATCGTGCTGGCACCTTGACTTAGCCTTCCAGCCTCTAGGACTGTGAGCAAATAAATTCCTGATGCGTAGGTGACCAGTTTGTGATATTCTGTTATGTCAGCCGAGCAGACAAATACAACAACAACCCTATGGGATATATACTTTTGTCAGCTCCTTTTTTGCCAAGGAGGGCCGTGAATCCTGGGATTATGAGCAGCTTGTCCATGGCTGAGCAGAAATCGTGGTGTTTGGCTGTGTTCCAGAGCCTGAGCTAGAATCCGTTAAGGCACCTGCCTTGCACTGAGATTGGAGGGAGTCCCAAGTCCTAACTCTGCAGTCTAAGCCAGGAGCTCCATCCCTCCGAGCCAGGGTGCAAGGCTCTGTATTGAGAAATGCTTGCCAGCCAAGAGGAGCTATTATGGTAGAAAGAGAATGAATATAAAGTCCCAAGCTCCGAGCTGGGCACAAGTAGGCGAGAGCTCAAGAGCACTAATGGGATCTGATAAATAAACACATGCACACACTGAATATGTTGGCATCTCTTTGTCTTCAGCTTAATGTATAACCATGTTTCTAGAACAGCTTAAGTATTTTTTTTTCTAAGAGGAGCAGTTAGCCTAATCAAATGAGTAAACATGAGCAGAATGAATCACTGTGAGGTTCTATAAATTGTGTCTTGAAGTGCTAACGGCCCTAATAAGAGCAACCACAGTAAATGAAGGGCTTCCCTTGTGGCTCAGCTGGTAAAGAATCTGCCTGCAAGTGGGAGAACTGGGTTAGATCCCTGGGTTGGGAAGACCCCATGGAGAAGAGAAAAGGCTATGCATTCCAGTATTCTGGCCTGGAGAATTCCATAGACTGTATAGTCTATGGGGTTGCAAAGAGCCAGACACGATTCAGTGACTTTCTCTTTCACTTGTCACAGTAAATGAATGTGCCCTTAGACTGAAAACAGGATTAATCACACCAGAAGATGCCCGCCCCCACCCCTCTTATTGTTAGTGGATCCTGGCTAGGGTGACCATGACAGATACGTGGTATAAAGATTCAGGTGTCCAGATTCACCTGATTTATACTTGTATTACTTACAGGGATTTGTGTATACAGTAATCCCTCCCCAAACACAGATTCTTTTTTTCATGAAATTCTGGTATCCCTGGATTTACTTCTGTATGCTTTGAGAATTTCAGTTCCAGAATACTCAGGTTTTGAGTCACTGCTGTTGGGGATACTTTACAGTATGGCAGTGGAGAAAGGAGAGTAGTGGAAGGCAGTGCAGTAGTCAGCGCTCACAGAGCAGTCTTGAGGAAGACCCGGTGGGTACTGGGATGTGCTGAACTGGGATCAGAGTTCAAGGCTGGGGACTTGGTTGTCTCTCCTACCATATTTGTTAGCAGGCTGAGGAATTAGACACCTACAGAGGTCTTCTTGGGTAAATTAAATAGATTCCTGCAAATGCTTCAAAACTTCGCAATGCTTGTGTTTCTGGTATCCCAGGGGAAGCGATGAATCAAGGTCTAAGGGACAGGTGACAGAAGTCATGTCCATCAGAAAGGTTCTGAATATTTGATTAGAGGATGAGACAGGGGCAAAAAAAAAAGTGAATCAGTGTGCTTATTTACTGCATCAGAGTGAGAAAATTACAGATACCTTTTTGAAACTGTGTAGAGGGAGATTCTGAAAGTATTTTTACCATATAGGAGCCAGTGAACAGGTATTACTAAGCATGGAAATCATACAATATTACTTTAATTTATGGAACATTTTATTGATATTCTTTTTGTTTCTGACATTTTAAGAAGAGTGACTTTTTTGTTTTTATTAAAGTTACACATTTCTATTAACATTTCACAGAAGCAAAACAAAAGTATAAAGAGGAAAGTAAAAAACAACTCAAAAAATCCAGAAATTATAGTTTCTTTAGGTCAACATAGATACGTCTCTATAATCTGTCTTCACTATAGCTTTAGAAAGATAGATTGAGAATCAGAAATAATTTTAGAAAAATGTGATAACGGTAATAGTGAAAATATTAATTTAATTTTATTTAAATGTAACTGAAGAAAAAGAAACTAATATACAGTGGAGGCTATTGCTACATTTGATAATGTTTCTTCACCAGAAAATATATTTCCTGAAAGATTCTGTAACGATAAGAAAGAATATGATAAAAAAACTGGGTGATTTGAATCGTTCTTCTAAACTTCCTATTTCAATTTTAAATAGTAACTATTAACCCCTTTCTATTAAAGATGAGGAAGTAGGTATATTTCTATTTCTTCTATTTCTTTACCTTTCCCTACTTCCTAATTTTCATTAATTAATTTTTAAAAATTTTAGGGTTTATAACAACTTCAAAATGTTTTTATTTTATTTCTCTATTTAAAATACTATAACAATTCCCAGTTGCTTTTTCGGTTACTCGGTATTCATTTCAGTTCAGTTCAGTCGCTCAGTCGTGTCCGACTCTTTGCGACCCCATGAACCACAGTACGGCAGGCCTCCCTGTCCGTCACCAACTCCTGGAGTTCACCCAAACCCATGTCCATTGAATTCATCATTTTGATTTATCTCTTGATTGACTGAATTTGATTATTAAGTACTCTTTTCCCCCTAGAAGGATTCTCTGTTACCTGAGGTTCTATATCCATGAGAACATCTGCCTGGGATGCAGGGTCACTGTACACAAGCTGAGTCTCACCTGTGCCTCCCATGGGGCTGACTGGCTGTCCTCTGCCTGCCAGCACCTCCTTACCTTTGAAATTCATCACCTTCATCAGGCAATGTTTGAATGCTTGTGACTCTACCCATAATTCCTTCATTTTTAGGAGATTTCTTTGTTGGGTCTCTGAATACTGAGTCCTTTTTTTTTTTTGGCTGGGGGCTTTAATTTAGGAATACCAGTTGTCACCCATAGTTTCTGACCCTTTTCTTTGCTCACCACTTATTTTTTATGTATTTACTCTGTCAGTAGTTCAGTTTTAAACCCAACCTATTCTGTAGCTTTTTCTGCTTTGCTTTATAATATTGTTCAGTTCAGTTCAGTTGCTCAGTCATGTCCGACTCTTTGCGACCCCATGAGTCGCAGCACGCCAGGCCTCCCTGTCCATCACCAACTCCCGGAGTTCACTCAAACTCACGTCCATTGAGTCGGTGATACCATCCAGCCATCTCATCCTCTGTTGTCCCCTTCTCCTCCTGCCCCCAATCCCTCCCAGCATCAGAGTCTTTTCCAATGAGTCAACTCTTCGCATGAGGTGGCCAAAGTACTGGAGTTTCAGCTTTAGCATCATTCCTTCCAAAGAACACCCAGGACTGATCTCCTTTAGAATGGACTGGTTGGATCTCCTTGCAGGCCAAGGGACTCTCAAGAGTCTTCTCCAACACCATAGTTCAAAAGCATCAATTCTTCGGTGCTCAGCTTTCTTCACAGTCCAACTCTCACATCCATACATGACCACTGGAAAAACCATAGCCTTGACTAGGCGGACCTTTGTTGGCAAAGTAATGTCTCTGCTTTGGAATATGCTATCTAGGTTGGTCATAACTTTCCTTCCAAGGAGCTGT
>NW_011494956.1:16328544-16355040 GCF_000754665.1 Bison bison bison | reverse complement strand
TTGGTCATAACTTTCCTTCCAAGGAGTAAGCGTCTTTTAATTTCATGGATGCAATCACCATCTGCAGTGATTTTGGAGCCCCCAAAAATAAAGTCTGACACTGTTTCCACTGTTTCCCCATCTATTTCCCATGAAGTGATGGGACCAGATGCCATGATCTTCGTTTTCTGAATGTTGAGGTTTAAGCCAACTTTTTCACTCTCCTCTTCCCCTTTCATCAAGAGGCTTTTTAGTTCCTCTTCACTTTCTGCCATAAGGGTAGTGTCATCTGCCTATCTGAGGTTATTGATATTTCTCCCAGCAATCTTGATTCCAGCTTGTGTTTATTCCAGTCCAGCCTTTCTCATGATGTACTCTGCATAGAAGTTAAATAAGCAGGGTGACAATATGCAGCCTTGACATACTCCTTTTCCTATTTGGAACCAGTCTGTTGTTCCATGTCGAGTTCTAAGTGTTGCTTCCTGACCTGCATATAGGTTTCTCAAGAGGCAGGTTGGGTGGTCTGGTATTCCCATCTCTTTCAGAATTTTCCACAGTTTATTAGTCTCGTCATATGCATGCTCAGTTGCTTTAGTCGTGTCTGACTCTTTGTGACTTCATGGACTGTAGCCCGTCAGGCTCCTCTGCCCATGGGATTATCCAGGCAAGAATACTGGGGTGGGTTACCATTCCCTTCTGCAGGGGATCTTCCTGACCCAGGAATCAAACCTGGGTTTCCTACATCTCCTGCTTTGGCAGGCAGATTCTTTACTGCTGAGCCACCAGGGAAGTCCATTTTCGTCATAACTTGTGTCTTTAACTGTAATCTCTAACACTTTTTTTTTTTTTTTTTGTGGCGGGGGCTTTTTGTTTTATCATCTGGTTTTGAGCTTTTATATTATGAATTCTTCTGAAAATAAATCTTTATGGATTTTTTTTTCTATTTCTTAGACTGTATTTTCTTTCATACTGAGTTCTTTTCCTGTTTTCTTTTCATGCTATGTTTCTATATTTCTTTTTATTTTTTATACAGTTGGTAGTGATCGTCCCTGCCCTTTGTTTCTTTTCATATCGTTCACAATTCCCGAGGGCAGCTCTGGGCACACCTGCCGTTTCTCTTCCCTCTTTGACTTTCTGCATGCCTGGTCTGTGGGCCACTTGTCTTCACACCTGAGCCCCAGCTAAAGCACCCAGTTACTCCTCCCTCCGCCTTTCTGTCCCTAGGAGAGGAGGAAAGCTCTTCTGCCCACAGAGGAGGAGGAAAGCTCAGCCAGATCTGTGCACCATCTTTGATGGAGGCACCAAATCTACTCTCCATCAGTGTTTCGAACTAGGGCTGGTCCTCCTCGAGTTTGGGGTAAAGCCTTGGCATTTGATTTGTTTCCCTGCTTCAAGGTGGAACCCCAAGAACTTCTGTTTCTGTAAGGGTGTTAGCCCTGTAAAGAAAAAATATACCCTTTTAGCCTATTCCTTTCTAACTCTGCAAAGGAAGAGGTCTGGAGAGAATTTTCGGAACCCCTACTCACCAGCTACACTGAACTGTCCCCAGAGACCTGCATGGTCTGCCTGCCTTACCCTTACCCTGGTGGATGTAAACCACATTCCTCTGGCCAGAGACCCCTTCCTGCCTGCCTGCTTTTGTTCTTCGCCCTGCTTCATGCTCTCTTCCAATCTGCAGCCTTTCCAATATTGATCTTTCTGCGCAGATCACTGCTCCCTTTCTTCACACTTCATTTAAGTCAGACCTCAGCTCAGATGTCCCAACCTCAAGGAGCGTTCAGGGACCACTCACACAGGCCATGCCTGTCACGATTGGCACAGCTGTCCACTCCCCTTGGTAAGAATCCGTCTTGAGTTGAGGTGTGCAGTTAAACTCCTTCAGGACTTTCACTTATGGCTAAGCCTGGAAGCCAGCCCCTTTCCAGAGCTGTTTGTTTTAGTCATCTATTTCTCCCCAGGCTTCCTTAGCTTCCACTTTCTCTAGCTGCAATTTGGAAACTTTAATCCCAGGTCACTTACAAGGGAAAACTGCCTTTTCTTTTTGTTTTTCTTGAAAGGTCATACAGTAAATGAGTTCAATATTGGGACCTCATCTGAGACACCTTAGAAGCTTGTGATTTATGCTGTGGGGATCTGAGGGCTGGTTCAGGGAGTGAAGGGGCCGCCCTGCTCTGAAGATGAAGGTTGGAATCTGATCTTGAGACTTGGCTCCACAGGAATCTCTCTTTTGAGCTGTAAGCTTGGGGAGCTTGGTGATGCCTCTGAGGGAGGCAACCCCATGCAACTCATGGGCCTCCAGATTTCCCTCTGGTTCTAGGACGATGTTGACCAAGCTTCTGGTCAATGTTTGGAATCAAAACTTGTTTGTGTTCCTAGTTAAATCAAGACAGACATTGCATGAATGTTGACAGAGCATCAGCTTGCTGCTGCACACTGTCTGAAGCTTTGAACATAAGTACAGAATGGTCCTGGTGTAGTGGAGGGATCTTTGCCAGCATTAAGGCTGCCAATGCCCTCAAAATCCCTTGTGCCCACAGTCTCACCAGAGGCTCCCTACAGGAAAGAGACTGTCTAGAGCAGCTGGGGACAGCATGGAGCCTTGTCCCTCCCCCTCTGTGCTGTGAGCTCCTGGAGGAAAGACCTGTCTTATCTTTTTTTTTTGGCTGCACCGTGTGGCATGCAGGACCTTCGTTCCCCAGCCAGGGATTATACTTGTACCCTCTTCACTGGGAGTCCAGAGTCTTAACTGCTGGGCCTCCAAGGAAGTCCCTGCAAAGACCTGTCTTATTCATCCCCCCAGCTGCAATGAGACAGCAGATGAAAGGGAATCTCAAGACCCTCTTCTTCCCTCTCTCTTCCCTGAACACTCAAATCCCATCCCTCCTGACCTACATCACCCTGGCCTTGCTGTTGTGGCCCCTGCTGTTGTGTTGAGAGTGTGCTCCTAGCCCCATCTGGGATTTTCTGCTTCTTGTTTCTCACCTGATTTTGAAGCGGATGGTGGATTCCCTGCCCCTGGTTCCGTGTCCTTTTCTGAAAGCCTCTCCACCGATTGTTCACCTCAAGGTCCAGAAGGTTGCCTGCCTGGCCAGAAGGGGTGCTGTCCCCTGCCCTCCATGGCCAGGGTGCCCATCTGTAGTTCTTGCTCTGTGTCTTTGGAAACTACAGCAGCACAGGCCACTGGCTGCCCTTGCTGCCAGAGCACTTGCTGGGAAGCCATCCAGTCTTATCCGGATGCCAGGCAAGTGACACCTGGGGAAACAGATAGATCTAAACCTGGCCTCAGAGGGGACAGCTAAATCGTCAAGCAGCACACTAATGGGGGCTGCTGACTGCACAGGTATCTCTGGGTTATAAATGCCCAGCACCAGAGAGCCTCCTAAGTCACACAGAGGACAACTTTATGATCCAGAAAGTAAAGAACTGGAACAAGATCAGCTCGTGACAGGGAGCAATTGATCGGGGATGGGAGAGAGCTTGGCCCCAGAGCTCAGAACTCCATAAACCACGGAGTTCAGTGCTTCCCAAGGGGACATGCGCCGACCACAGCACAGGGGTCTGGGGAGCCATGTGAGAGCTCTGAGCAGCTGTGCCATGGGGACCTGGAGCACAGACGGGGCTGGGTTCCCTGCGCCACCCCCGTTTACTCCTCTCACTGCTCACAGCATGGGCTTCCTCCAGCTCATTCTGATCTCTTGAAAAAAAAAAAAAAAAAAAAGACTACACTGGCTCCTCCGCCCCCACCCTTAAGTGTTGGTCAGACTCCTTAGCATGGCATTTGGGCCGTTGTGAGGTCCTGGGTTTGATGAGCTTTCTAGCCACATTTAATGCCTTGGGTCCCCCCATCTGTGACATGTATTCTCATCTCTGGGCCTTTGTACAAGCCATGGATGCCTTTTACCTTGAAGGCTGTTCTTCCCCACTCTCTGCTCATTTGGATTTCTGTCACCAGTGCTTCAGGTTTTATACTAGATGCCACCTCCTCCTTGAAGCCCTCCAGGGTGAGGTACCCCTTCCATATGCAGTCTGTGCACACGTTTTTGCATTTTTTTCTGTTTACTTGCTCATCTCATCACCAAATCCTTGACTGGGGTGGGTTGGACAAAGATGGTTTCTTATTTATAATTTTATCCCTAGGGCATGATGCAGTGTTTGGCACATGGAGGATATTTGTTGAACAAATGAGTAATGAATAAATAAAGGGATGATACGAAAACAAATGAATAAAATCACTAAGTGGGGGAAAAAAGTTGGCCCACCTAGGGGGATCCTCTCTGTGCCTGTCTATCCTGCTTCTTACCCTTCTACAGCAGGCTTCTGGGGCCTCAGAGTTAGTCATCCCAGGCTGTGTCTTCAACTCCTGTTGTTTCCTTCCTGGGAATGTGCTTGCTGCTCACAATCAAATTCCTCCAGGAAAGCCTCCCTGAATTCCTTGTGGCCCTCCCCCAAGCACTACTATTTACATTGCTCTTCACATAGCTGTCTTAAGCTGTATCTTTTTACATTTTCATTGTATATCTTTCTGTCCCATATTTACATTTAAAAAAAGTTTTTGAGATAATCATAGATTCTGATACAGTTGTAAGAAGCAATACAGAAACCAGAGAGACCCATGTGCCCTTCATCCCGTTACCCAACCTGTAGTGCAATATCACAAGGAAGAAGTTGACATTGATGCAATCATTGACCTTATTCAGATTTTACCAGTTTTATATGCACTCACTTATGTGTGTAATTAGACCTATTTATTTTATTTTATTTTTATTTTTTTTTAGACCTATTTATTTTAATCACATGTGTAGAATTGTATGACCATCACCATAGTCAAGATACAGAACAGTTTAGTACAAGCTTCCACTGAGACTTATCCAATGTGTGTATCAAATATTCCTTATTATTGCTGATTCGTGAATGTTCCATGGTATTGGTATACAATCAGCTCTTCGTATCTATGGATTTCATATATGCAGGTTCAACCAACAGTGGCCGAAAAGTATTGGGAGAAAAAAATTATATAATTTTTCTTCTTAGGATTCCTAGTGTTGTCATCCTTATAGTCTTAGAGTAAATGCATCTTAGCCATGATATAGTCTTTTTTGTTAGACTGTTAGATTTGTCTTGCTGCTAAGTCGCTTCAGTCGTGTCCAACTCTGTGCATCCCCATAGACAGCCCACCAGGCTCCCTCGTCCCTGGGATTCTCCAGGCAAGAACACGGGAGTGGGTTGCCATGTCCTTCTCCAATGCATGGAAGTGAAAAGTGAAAGTGAAGTTGCTCAGTCATGTCCGACTCTTCACGATCCCATGGATTGCAGGCTACCAGGCTCCTCCATCCATGGGATTTTCCAGATTTGTCTTGGTAATAGTTTATTTCAGATATTATATCTATTAATATATTCACAGATGAACTGGACCTACAGTTTTATATGGGTGTTATCCTTTTTGTCTTTGTATCAATGTTCAGTTTTATTAATTCTCTCAATAAACATATTCAATTAAAAAATATTAGGGAAAAAATTCCAGAAAGTCCTCCAAAGGAAAACTTGAATTGCCCATGCACTGGCAACTACTTACTTAACATTTACATTGTATTAGGTATTATAAGATCAGAAAACTAAGATTACGGCAAATAGGTGGGAAACAGTGGAAGCAGTGACAGACTTTATTTTTTGGGGCTCACTGCAGATGGTGACTGCAGCCATGAAATTAAAAGAGGCTTGCTCCTTGGAAGAAAAGTGATGACCAACCTAAACAGCATAGTACAAAGCAGAAACATTACTTTGCCAATAAAGGTCCGTCCAGTCAAGGCTCTGGTTTTTCCAGTAGTCATGTATGGATGTGAGAATTGGACTATAAAGAAAGCTGAGTGCTGAAAAATTGATGCTTTTGAGTGAGGTGTTGGAGAAGACCCTTGAGAGTCCTTTGAACAGCAAGAGATCCAACCAGTCCATCCTAAAGGAGATCAGTCCTGAATATTCATTGGAAGGATGGACGCTGAAGCTGAAACTCCAGTACTTTGGCCACCTGATGAGAAGAACTGACTCATTGGAAAAGACCCTGATGCTGGGAGGGATTGAAGGCAGGAGGAGAAGGGGACGACAGAGGATGACATGGTTGGATGGCATCACCAGTTCAGTGGACATACGTTTGAGTAAACTCCCGGAGTTGGTGATGGACAGGGAGGCCTGGTGTGCTGCAGTCCATGGGGTCACAAAGAGTCAGACATGACTGAGCAACTGAACTGAACTGAGGTATTATAAGTAACCTAGCAATAATTGAAAGTACACAAGAGGGTGTGTGTAGGTTGTATGCAAATGCTAGGCCATTTTATGTAAGAGACTTGAGCATCCATTCCTTTTGCTATCCTTGAGGGTCCTGGAACCAATCCTCTGAGAGATGACTGTACTATAGTTTGTTTAACCATTCACCTGTTGCAAGACATCTGGGTTATTTCCAGTTTGGGGCAATTACAAATAAAGGTGCAATGAACATTCATTGTCAGGCTTTTGTGTAAACATAAGTTTTCATTTTTCTACAGATGGCCAACAAGCATATGAAAAGGTGCTTAACATCATTAGCCATTAGGGACATACCAATAAAAATCACAATGAGATGTCACTAGACACCTCTCAAAATAGCTAAAATTAAAAACAAATACCACATGCTGGAAAGGATGTGGAAAAAATGAATCACTCATACATTGCCAGTGGGATGTAAAATGGTACAGTCATTTTGGAAAAGATTATCACTGTTTCTTACAAAACTATACATGTCCTTATCATATGATCCAGTAATTAACTCTTGGGCATTTTTAAATTGTATATTAAAGCAAATTTGAAAACAACCCAATTCATATCCATAATGCAAAAAGTAGAAATATGAATAAACGTAAAGGATACAATCTATAATCTTGCCATAACTTCTTGACATAATTACTGGTAATATTTTGGAATATTTTGTGTATGTGTATGTGTGTGTGTATATTTCTTTCATCAAAAATGGTGCCATATACTTTTCTGACTTTTTTTCATAGTATAGAGTTTGCCTCCTTCATATCAATGAGTACCTATGTTATAATGTTAACACTTGTCTTATATTAAATTTGGTGACTTATTTCACTAAGCTGAGACATCTAGACATTTTTATTCTTTTCTCCTGCTGTTATCAGTTCAGTTCAGTTCAGTCACTCAGTTGTGTCCAGCTCTTTGAGAACCCATGAACCGCAGCACGCCAGGCCTCCCTGTCCATCACCAACTCCCGGAGACCACCCAAACCCATGTCCATCGAGTCAGTGATGCCATCCAACCATCTCATCCTCTGTCATCCCCTTCTCCTCCTGCCCTCAATCTTTCCCGGCATCAGGGTCTTTTCCAATGAGTCAGCTCTTTGCATCAGGTGGCCAAAGTATTGGAGTTTCAGCTTCAACATCAGTCCTTCCAATGAACACCCAGGACTGATCTCCTTTAGGATGGACTGGTTGGATCTCCTTGCAGTCCAAGGGACTCTCCAACACCACAGTTCAAAAGCATCAATCCTTCTGTGCTCAGCTTTCTTTATAGTCCAACTCTCACATGCATACATGACCACTGTAAAAACCATAGCCTTGACTAGATGGACTTTTGTTGGCAAAGTAATGGCTCTGCTTTTTACTATGCTGCCTAGGTTGGTCATAACTTTCCTTCCAAGGAGTAAGCATCTTTTAATTTCATGGCTGAAATCACCATCTGAAGTGATTTTGGAGCCAAAAAAAGTAAAGCCAGCCACTGTTTCCACTGTTTCCCCATGTATTTGCCATGAAATGATGGGACCAGATGCCATGATCTTAGTTTTCTGAATGTTGAGCTTTAAGCCAACTTTTTCACTCTCCTCTTTCACTTTCATCAAGAGGCTCTTTAGTTCTTCTTCACTTTCTGCCACAAGGGTGGTGTCATCTGCATATCTGAGGTTATTGATATTTCTCCTGGCAATCTTGATTTCAGCTTGTGCTTCCTGCAGCCCAGCATTTCTCGTGATGTACTCTGTATATAAAGTTAAATAAGCAGGGTGACAATATACAGCCTTGACGTACTCCTTTTCCTATTTGGAACCAGTCTGTTGTTCCATGTCCTAATGAAGTTCCTTGTTGCACATATTTTTGATAACTTAATGGAAGATATTCTCAAGATAAATTTCAGTAGAATTTTTGGATTAAACTTTTCCCTATTTTTAAGGCTTCTGATAAAATTCCCAGTTGCCATTCAGGCATGCTATACTGGTGTACCCTTCATATCCTGGCTGCCCATAAGTGACCTTGATTGTTTCCAGCAATGCTCATTGTAATTCTTTTTAATCTGTGTTATTCTGACAGCAGAAAATGATGTCTTATTTATTTAATTTTAGATTTTTAAAATTTGATTGCCAGTTGGACTAAATATTTGTATTTCTTCTGTTGTGAATTGCCTGTTTTTATACTTTATCCGTTTTTATATTGATTTGAAGGATATGAACCTTTGTCATATATATTTCATTTTTCCTAAATTTGTAATTAGATTTAGAACAGTATTTTTGCAGCAAACCTTAAAATTTTTATGTAGTTCAGTCTATCAGGTTTTCTCTTAAGTGCTTTTCCCTTCAGTTCCTCCTTTGAAAGTTCTTCCTCACTCTAAAGTTATATAAATATTCATCTGTATTTTACCATATTACTTTTATGGCTCAATTTTTCATTTAAATATTAGTTTAGTAGGGATTCATTTTGGGGATTTGGTATAAAGTAGGGATTTAATTTGTTTTCCAGTAGCTGACTTGTGTCTTTTCCTCATAGCCTGAGTAATTCACTCTTTCCTCCCGACTGGAAAGGCCCTCTTCACCACAACTCACGCTCTTTTCTGCTCTCAGATCTGCTCTGTGTCACCAAGATATCTGAAGCCACCTTTTCAACCTGCGAGCAGCCTGCTTTCTCTCTTCGATATTATCTTATTATTTTCCGTGATGCGTCTAGGATCTCTTTTTTGCTGACTTTGCCTGGTGAGCCCATCTGTCTGTATACACAGGCCTTTATCTTCAGCTCAGTAACATTTTATTACATTATATCTCTCATTTCTCTTCTGCTTCATTTGTTGTGGATTCTATTTTAGGAGTCTTCATTATCTACATGTGGTTCTTCGTTCTCCATTTGCCAAATCTTTCACCTTCTGCCGTGTTGTCTGAATTTCTCTCACATTTGTTTTCTGTGTTACTGACTTGATATCTTGAAGTTGATTGTTACTCTTCCCTGCCTACAAAGTGGCTTTGTTCCTGCAACTGCTATCCTCTCATTTTGAATCCATCTTCCCTTTCATTTCATCTTGTTGATCACTTTTGTTTGTTCCTCTGTCTTAGAAACCAAACTTCTTATACTCTCCTGAAAAAGTAAATGGTTTCCTGAATTTTTCTTCTGAATTCTGCAGTATCTCATTTTTAGAGGTGTGCTCTTCCTCTGGCTGTACAGAATGATGTGCTCGTTCTTGGGTTGTGTGGTTTTACTCTTGTAATTGAAAGCATGATAGACTTTGGTGAGACTTAGTGAGGTTCCACAAACTGGGTGAGAGGCCTGTCCTGAGAACCTGTGTCCATTCAATTCTGAGGGAGGCCCATCCTGGGACTCCATGTCAGCCCTCTGCCAGGGTGACTTCATTCCCCTTTTGTGTCTGCACCAGCTGGGAAGATGGATGTGCACAGGTCCCTGCCCACTTTCTCATGTCTAAAATGCTTCCCATCATGTATCTCTGCCTAGGTGGCACATTCCTTTGACCTGCAGCATCTGGTTCTTTGGTTCTTCCAGTCTGATGTTATGTATGAAAAGTACAGTTCCCTGCCTGCTTCACTTCTGGTGTTACTCTCCTTACCTGTTCCCAGAAGTGCTCTTCCCTTCAGCCCACAGCTTTCAGATGCGTGATGTCACTTGTAAGACCTTGGATAGCTATGTTCTATCTGGATGTTTTCTGGGTTAGGGAAGAGACTGGGGGCGGGGGGCAAGAAATGAAAACTTCCTTCACTGCCAGCATAGCCCAGTTCCTCACTGGTAGTAGTCCTGGGTCTCAGGGGAGGGGCAGCAGGTGGATCTTACTACCTTTTTTTCTCAGGCAATCCTCTGTTTCAGGCAGCACAGTCTGGTGAGCCTGTTCTAAGCCCAGATGTGTTTTCTCAATACAGCCCTAATGTAGAGTGTCCCTTCCCCCATCCTCACACCAGATTATCTGCTATTAGCAGATAATTATTAGCTTCAAGTATTAGCATGAAGAAAGGTTGTTGTAAGTTTTCAACATTTTTCTGACATCATAAAAGTTTTCCTGAAAACTTGTGCATGCCTTGGGCTATCATCCACATTTTGAGCCAGAAAGTCTTCTTAAATGTAGTGTGTTAAATCATTTATTTATCAGTCTACACCCTTCTCCCCACCCTACCCTGCCTGCATTTGTCTGTCAGCTCTCGGAAAGAATTATAATTCAGCACTACATCAACAGTGTCTAACAGAGTCTTGTTCATCAAGTTTAATAGAATTTTTTTTTTTTTAATTAAACTGGGATATGATTGCTAAGATAGAGACCAGAGAGAGAGAATGCTAAGCTTTGAGGGACATGCAGCAGCAGGAGGAAGATAAGCCAGGAAGGAGAGACCAGAGGAGGATGGCTGGGTGGGAGAGAGCTGGCTGGGAGAGGGCTGGGCAGGCCAACTGGTCCAGGCTGGCAGGGTTGCCAGAGGGCTGAGAAGGGTGATGAGTGAAGCGGTCAGTCACTGGTGACCTTTAGTTTCAGAAGCCTGAAGGAAACTGTCCCTTCCATAGTTGAATGGCTGCGTAGACAGATGAAGTGGAAGCAGTTCTGAACAGATTTTAAAAGGAAGAGTGAAAAAGAGAGAAACGAGGGCTTGAGGGGAAATCAGCATGCCAGAAGGGTTTTTTGTTTTGGTGACTGTTGTTGCTGTTGTTGGAACGGGGAAGATCTGATCAGCTTTATATCCTGGGGGAAGGAGACTGTGACTAGAAAGAGCAGTTTGCAAGGCTGGAGGAGTAGGATCCAAAGCCAGTGTGAGTCTGACCTGAGGAGGGGAATCAGAGGAGTGGAGGGGAGGCTGGTCTGAGAACCCCTGGAAGGTGAGGGCCCCTCTCTCTGCGCAGGAGGCGCCAAGGGCGAGGGAGGTGCAGGTGTGTGTGTGTGTGTGTGTGTGTGTGTGTGTTGGGGGGTGGGGGAGACGGGGCTGTGACAGAGATGCCTTAGGGGGCAAGGACAGAGGGGAAGGGGCCCTCTTCTCCGCCTTCCTACTGCAGGAGGAGCGGTAGGCTGCAGGGAACGGGGAGGAGCGGGGCACAGAAGGCCTGGTGTTAAAAAAATAAAGATGAAAGTGTTGCCGGCAGCCTGCCAGCCCAGCCTGGGGTCAAAAGAAGCCTCTAGAGGCAACCTTGGGTGGCACCACAAGAGAGCCTTGAAAGCATCTCACTTTAGGTGGCCTTGTGCCCGGTGCTAACATTGATTGTCTTTCCAGGAGGCTTGAGGAAAGCTTGCAGGAAGTGGCTTTAAGTCAGGAGGGAGGCTCTCCCTGGACCACTGCCCTTTTCCTCCCCTTTCAGGTGCTGTGGGGTATGGCTCCATACTTGTCTCCAGAGACGTGAAGTATGTGGGTGGAGGCCACACAGTAAACCTCCATGGAGATGTCCCTGTCCTGGGCTCACTGATCTCCAGACACTGGGCAGTGGTCCCCTTACAGCCTCTGTGCCCCTGCCCACTCCTCTCTGCTAACTTACTTCTCCAAGGACAAACTTGAGCCCTTCAACTGGACTGGCTACCACTGTCAGCTGGACCCAGTGGACAATGTGGTTGTGAAATACTCAGCTCTGAACTTGTGCTTATGATGGTCTTCTTGAGTTGAGAAACAAGATCTCAATTAACTAATTAATCAATTAATAAATAAAACATTTATCTGATACCCTGGAGGTGATCAGGCAATCATCCGTGCCCATGAGAATGTATATATAGCTCAATGAAGGAAACTCACAGAAATAAAGCCTTTAAACTAAGGGGGACAGTTCATCCAAGGGGCAGACATCCCACTAAAAGGAGAGGTGGAGGGATGGATGGAGTGAGTGTGGAGTCTTGTCTCAACCAAGCCATTTCATGATAAACCAGGACTTGCAAATTAACTTTTCCTTTCTGTATTCTTTAGTGCCCTTTCAAACAAATAATTAACCATGCAAAAATAATGCAGCATATTCTAGAACTCAATTTCGAGTACCACTCTCCAGAGCACTTGAACCGTGCCCTGGGGTTGGCCTTGTTACAAGGAATTCTTGATGAGAATAATGCCTGATATCATGCAATTGTGTGCAGTTGGCCTTCCTTGCCTGATTCTGTGTACGCACATCAATTACACGCATTCAGTATAATTTGTCTTTTTAAAATCACACCTTCTATTTCACCCCAAGAAGATAAATGGATCCTGCCTCAGTCCCAGTTCCATTGATTTTTTGTGGTCCTATGGTGAGGCTATTATCAACACTAATCTCAAACCCTGCTAGGAGCCAGGCAGGCCTTAGAATACAGAACACCAATTTCGGCAACTTTCACCTTATTTTTCTTTTCACAGGCTTTTGTTCTGACTCCCGTCCTTATCTCATTTCCAAATATGATTTGATTATCATCCTGTGAGGTCTGTTCTGTTGGCGCCTTTTTGACCTGTACAGCCCAGAAGAGGGTGAAGAGACCTCTCCTTGTGGGGCGTGACCTCCTCCGCACAGGCTGTCCCTGCAGCTTTGAAGCCTCACTGCACAGCCTCCCTTTCTGGTGGCATGAGACCACATCTTTCACCTTGCAGCTCTCAAAGTTACTCTTCCAGGGAGAGGAGGAAGAAAAGGAGAAGCAGGGGGAGTAGAAGTGAGAGACCACAGGCACTGGGGAGGCTTTGGTAGTGAGCTCAGTGCCGGAAGATGGGGCTGCAGCCACCATGTTTCCAGGGCCCGAAATGGTAGCTATAAAGAGGGCCCTTTCCTTCCACTGTAAGGGCTGCTCTGCAGCCTCCTGGTTGTCACACGCTCCCACCTTCTGCTGGACCCGTGACCAAACTCAGGATCTGAAGAGATCACATAACAATTAAAAAATATTGATTAGATTTTCAGAAGGCAAACCATTAAGATATTTCCAACAGGATAAAGGGCCTATAGGAAAGAGTAAGCCTTCCTTCACTGCTAACCCTGGGTCTCATGACCTCTCAGAGTATTGCTCTTACTGGCTCCATGGAACCTTCTAGAGACAGTCTATGAATCAGGCACGCCCTCAGTTCCTTCTGCCGTGTCACTGTCCATGGTGCTGCTGGTCTTCCTCTGTTTCCTCTCCCCTCCTTGTCCTCTGCCCGCCCCCTGCCGCCATGTCCCCTTCTTCTTTGAGATAATTTATCTTGTAGGTGGCTCCATACCAAGACTCATAAACCTGCCTCATTCTAAAGGGTTGCATAGAATTCTACTGTGTGGATGTATAATAACTTATTCAACTAATACCCTATTAATATTTCTTTGGTTGTTCCTACTCTTTTTTATTTTAACATTAAAACATGCTGCACAAAAGATTTGAAAGCAGAGACTCAAACAGATATTCATGCAAAAAATGTTTATAACAGTATTTATTCACCTGTACAGGAGCCAAAAGGCAGAAACAACCCACATGTCCTTCAGGAGATGAGTAGATAAACAAATATGGTATATCCATAAAATGGATAATAATCCAGTCATAAAAAGGAATGAAATGTTGATACATATGACAACATGGATGGAGCTTGAAAACAGCATGTTGAGTGAAGGACGCATGTTTATGATTCCATTTGTGTGAATTATGTAGAGTAGGCAAATTCATAGAGATAAAAGAGAATAGAGGTTTGGGGGGTAGGGAAAGGGGAGTGAGGAGGTATTGTTTAATGGATACAAAGTTTTATGTTGTTTCTTATCCCAGAGCTACTGACCTGAAGTTTGTGTAGGCAGGACCTGAACTAGTGCCTCAGTGGTCTTAACTGCAGAGAACCACTAGCCTGTATTAACATGTACTGTTTGTGTGTGTGTGTGTGCAGTAGCTCACTTGTGTCCAACTTTTTGCGACCCCATGGGGTAGCCTGCTGGGCTCCTCTGTCCATGGAATTCTCCAGGCAAGAATATTGGAGTGGGTTGCCATTTTCTACTCCAGGGGATTGTCCCAACCCAGAGATCAAACCCATGTCTCTTGTGCTTCTGGAATTGGCAGGCAGATTCTTCACAAGTAGCAGCACCTTGAAACCCTGTTTTATTTTGGGGATGATGAAAATGTTTCAGGTATAGATAGTAGGGATAGTTGTGCAATATCGAGAATGCATTTGTATTTGCTGTGTGTGTGTGTGTGTGTGTTTGTGTGTGTTTTGGTGAATGTATTTAATGCCACTGAATAATATATTGCAAATAGTTAAAAATGAAAATTTTCATGCTATGTATATTTTATCACAATAAAAAGAAATGACAGTAGAAAGATAGGGAAGATAATAATATGTTGCTGAAGTCTTAAAAGGAACAGAATGCTTCAGGGAGCATCCTTTTACAATAGAGCACTCTGTAGGAACACCGTATGCTGCTGCTGCTAAGTCACTTCAGTCGTGTCCGACTCTGTGCAACCGTATAGACAGCCCACCAGGCTCCCCTGTCCCTGGGATTCTCCAGGCAAGAACACTGGAGTGGGTTGCCATTTCCTTCTCCAATGCAGGAAAGTGAAAAGTGGAAGTGAAGTCGCTCGGTCGTGTCCGACTCCTAGCGATCCCGTGGACTGCAGCCTACCAGGCTCCTCCATCCATGGGATTTTCCAGGCAAGAGTACTGGAGTGGATTGCCATTGATGATAAATGGAGTTTCAGAGACGGAGTGTGTGCATTTAAAATTTTGATTCTAGTTGTTCAGTTGCTAAGTCATGTCCAACTTTGTGACCCCATGAACTGCAGCACGCCAGGCTTCCTTGTCCTTCACTATATCCTGAAGTTTGCTCAAACTCATGTCCATTGAGTCAGTGATGCCATCCAAACATCTCATCCTCTGACACCCCCTTCTCCTTGTACCCCCAATTTTTCCCGGCATCAAGGTCTTTTCCAATGAGTCGGCTCTAAGCATCAGATGGCCAAAGTATTGGAACGTCAGTGCCAATCCATACATGACTACTGGAAAAACTACAGCTTTGACTCTATAGACCCTCATTGGCAAAGTGACGTCTATTTTTAATATGCTGTCTAGGTTTGTCATAGTTTTTCTTCCAAGAAGCAAGTGTCTTTTAATTTCATGGCTGCAGTCACCATCCACAGTGATTTTGGAGCCTGAGAAAAGAAATTCTGTCACTGTTTCTACATTTGCCCCATCCATTTGCCATGAAGTCTTGGGACTGGATGCCATGACCTTAGTTTTTTGAATGTTGAGTTTTAGGCCAGCTTTTTCATTCTTTTCTTTCACCCTCACCAAGAGACTCCTTAGTTCTTCTTCACTTTCTGCCATTAAAGTAGTATCATCTGCATATCTGCGAAGTTGCTGATATTTCTCCCAGCAGTCTTGATTTCAGCTTGTGGGTCTTCCAGCCCAGCATTTTGCATGATGTGCTCTGCATATAAGTTAAGTAAGCAAGGTGATAATATACATCCTTGAGGTACTCCTTTCCCAGTTTTGAGCCAGTCCCTTGTTCCATGTCTGGTTTTAACTATTGCTTCTTGACCCACATACAGTTTTCTCAGGAAACAGGTAAGGCAGTCTGGTACTCCCATCTCTTTAAGAATTTTCCACAGTTTGTTGTAATCCACACAGTCAAAGGCTTTAGTGTAGTCAGTGAAGCAGAAATAGGTGTTTTTTTTGGAATTCTCTTGCTTTTTCTATGATCCAGTGGATGTTGGCAATTTGATCTCTGGTTCCTCTGACTTTTCTAATTCTAGCTTGTACATCTGGAAGTTCTCGGTTCATGAACCGTTGAAGCCTAGCTTTAAGGATTTTGAGCATTACCTTTCTAGTGTGTGAAATGAGTGCAATTATGCAATAGTTTGAACATTTTTTGGCATTGCCTTTCTTTGGTATTGGGATAAAAACTGACCTTTTCCAGTCCTGTGGCTACTGCTGAGTTTTCCATATTGGCTGGCATATTGAGTGCAGCACTTACAGCATCATCTTTTAAGATTTGAAATAACTCAGCTGAAATTCCATCCCTTCCACTAGTTTTGTTCATAGCAGTGCTTATTAAGGCCCATTTGACTTCATATTACATGATGTCAGGCTCTAGGTGAGTAACCACACCATCATGATTATCTGGGTAGTTAGGACCTTTTTTATACAGTTCTTCTGTGTATTTTTGCCACCTCTTCTTAATCTCTTCTGCTTTTGTTAGGTCCTTGCCATTTCTGTCCTTTATTGTGCCTATCTTTGCATGACAAAGCTGGCTTGAAACTCAACATTCAAACAACGAAGATCATGGCATCTGGTCCCATCATTTCATGGCAAATAGCTGGGGAAACAATGGAAACAGTGACAAACTTTTATTTTCGTGGGCTCCAAAATCACTGCAGATGGTGACTGCAGCCATGAAATTAAAAAATGCTTGCTCCTTAGGAGGAAGTTCAGTTCAGTTCAGTCTCTCAGTCATGTCCGAATCTTTGCGACCCCATGAATTGCAGCACGCCAGGCCTCCCTGTCCATCACCAACTCCCGGAGTTCACTCAGACTCACGTCCATCGAGTCAGTGATGCCATCCAGCCATCTCATCCTCTGTCGTCCCCTTCTCCTCCTGCCCCCAATCCCTCCCAGCATCAGAGTCTTTTCCAATGAGTCAACTCTTTGCATGAGGTGGCCAAAGTATTGGAGTTTCAGCTGCAGCATCATTCCCTCCAAAGAAATCCCAGGGCTGATCTCCTTCAGAATGGACTGGTTGGATCTCCTTGCAGTCCAAGGGACTCTCAAGGGTCTTTTCCAACACCACAGTTCAAAAGCATCAATTCTTCGGTGCTCAGCCTTCTTCACGGTCCAACTCTCACATCCATACATGACCACAGGAAAACTATAGCCTTGACTAGGCGGACTTTTGTTGGCAAAGTAATGTCTCTGCTTTTGAATGTGCTATTTAGGTTGGTCTATGACCAACTTAGACAGCACATTCAAAAGCAGAGACATTACTTTGCCAACAAAGGTCTGTCTCGTCAAAGCTATAGTTTTTCCAGTAGTCATGTATGGATGTGAGAGTTGGACCATAAAGAAAGCTGAGCACCGAAGAATTGATGCTTTTGAACTGTGGTGTTGGAGAAAACTCTTGAGAGTCCCTTGGACTGCAAGGAGATCAAACCAGTCAATCTTAAAGCAAATCATTCCTTAATGTTCACTGGAAGGACTGATGCTGAAGCTGAAGCTCCAACAGTTTGGCCACCTGATGCGAAGAACTGACTCATTGGAAAAACCCTGATGCTGGGAAAGAAGACGGAAGGAGAATGGGACAACAGAAGATGAGATGGTTGAATGGCATCACCGACTCGATGGACATGGGTTTGAGCAAGCTCTGGGAGTTGTTGGTGGACAGGGAAGCCTGGCGTGCTGCAGTCCATGGTGTTGCAAAGAGTCGGACGCAATTGAGCGACTAAACTGAACTTGCGTGAAATATTCCCTTGGTATCTCCAATTTTCTTGAATAGATCTTTAGTTGTTTTCTGTTGTTTTCCTCTTTTCTTTTCATTGTTAACTTAAGAAGACTTTCTTATCTTTCCTTGCTATTCTCTGGAACTCTACTTTAGGTTGGGTGTATCTTTTGCTTTCTCCTTTGCTTTTCACTTCTCTTCTTTCCTCAGCTATTTGTAAAGCTTCCTCAGACAAGTGCTCTGCCTTCTTGCATTTCTTTTTCTTGGGAATGGTTTTGGTCACTGCCTCCTGTACAGTGTCACAAGCCTCCGTCCATAGTTCTTCAGGCACTCTATCAGATCTCATCCCTTGAATCTGTTTGTCACCTCCAGTGTATAATCATAAGGGATTTGATTTAGATCTTACCTGAATTGTCTAGTGGTTTTCCCTACTTTCTTCAATTTTAGCCTGCATTTTGATATATGATGCCAAATTTTCTTTCAAAAGATTGGACTAGGCAATGCTCTGACTCATGAGATATGTGGTTGGTTTGATACCAGCCACATTATGATGTCAAACAGTTTGATCTTTGCCACCCTGACAGCTGAAATATGGGACCCCATGTGGATTTAATTTGCATTTCTCTGAGTTGGTTATGCCACATGTGGGGTGAGTGTCAGAGACTCCCTGGATCAGGAGTCACCTTGGTCCCAGGTCAAGATGGAAATAGGCCAGGAGCAGCCTGGAGGCACAGCGGTGGCTGGCTGGTGTGAAAGGAGAACTTCTGGCTCCTTTACCCTCCCCAACCTCCCTCTACCCTCTGCTTTAGTTTTCTCATGTGATTCATGGACAACAGAAGGCACCTCGGAAGAGGACCTACCAGGTCCAGCTGCCCAGTACAGCGAGTCCTTGGTGTGCTCCCTTCCCAACCTGGAGAGTCTGCACACAGCTCCTGACAGCAAGCTCACTCCTTCCTGATTCCTGGGAAACTTACTTTCCATCAAATGTACCTCCTGGTTTTCCATCCTGTAATCTAGGGTCCTCTGAAGAACCAGAACAAATGTAGTTCTTATTTGAGTAGCTTTTGGGTCAGTTACTTGCAAAGATAGAGCCTGAAATAAATGCTGGTGAATGACTCCAAGAATACATGAGTTACTTGCAAATTGCCGTCACTAATATTCTTATTACCCTGTGACTTATTCACCAGTATAGAATTCTTAGGAAGGCACCACCTCTGTTCAGAGGACAGTGGGCTGGCCCTTTCCAGGATGCGGCCTGCCCTGGGTCCATGCAGGAAGCATGTACCACCTCGCACGGTTTGGTCTTCTTCAGACAGTTAGCTCCAGAGCCAAGGCACTTGATTTATAACATACATTTGTCCTGTCTAAAGATCACCTTCTTTTGGCTTCAATCCAGAATTCCAAACCCCCATGATCAGTCTGAGTGAATCTTAACTCACTCACCAGCATTTTACGTAATTTCTTCCAGCTTTCTGTCACTTCCCGATTTGATATACATTCCATTAAATATTTCCCCTCCGCTCTATGGATTACAGTGTTGATTAGGTCAGGACCAAGGGCAGTGTCAGGTGGTGACATCCCATTTCTCAAGGCTGACAGGATACAGTTATTTAACAAAATTATTACTGATGCAACGGCTGAGGTCTCAGCCAAGTATCATGCCTATGGTGAAATTATGAGGGGCTCAGGGGCTCTGCTGATATCAAGATGATGGGGCCTGTGGGGAGAGCTGGGGGACAAAACAGGAAAGCTGCTGCTATTAGTGCCTAAGTTTTGACTACCAAGGAACAAGTAGGTTGTACAGTGGAAGGGGGCACTTGGGCGAAAGTATTGACTTGGTATATGGAACTGCAAAAGGATAGAAGGGTGGTTGCATACAGACATGTAGGTATAATCTAGGAATAACAGAACTATATATAGTGCTTTACTGTGTGTCAGACACTGTCCTATGCATATGTGAAATCATTTCATTCTCACACATCCTAGGAGGCAGGTGTAGGGTAGTTATTATTCCCATCTTACAGATGAGGACACAGAAGCACAGAGAATGTTTAAGTAATTTACCCTGAGTCATACCTACAGGGTTGAAAGCCAAGCATGTTGGCTCCAGGGTGTGTGCTCTTTACTGCACCCTGTGGCCTTGGAAAGCTCAGCCTCCATCATATTACTATTATTATTACTTATTTGGCTGCACTGGGTCTTAGTTGCAACATGTGGGATCTAGTTCCCTGACCAGGGATTGAACCCAGGGCCCTGCATTGGGAGCACAAGAGTCTTAGCCACTGGACCACCAGGGAAGTCCCTCCATCGTATTATTGAATGGATTTCAAAGAGTCCACTGGCATGTTCTGCTTGGCTAATCCCAGGGACTCCAGACCTCAGGTAAATTTCTTCAGGGCCTCAGTCCCTGTGGAATCTTCTCTCAGCCAGTGGGAGAGGTGAAAGTGATTGCTATGATGAGCTGTTAAATAATCTGCCTCAAAAGGTATCTCATCATGTTCCTATCTGAACATCATGTTCCTCATCATGTTCCCCATGTGAATAGGGCAGGGACAGTGGAGAAGGTCTGGGTCAAGGCGGGGCTTTGCCATCACCTAGCCTTTGGTCTTCAGTTGTTTCATCTGTGAGTAGACAAGACTGATCTAAAAGACAACTTTAGTGTAGTTACTTTCTTATGTAAGAATTCAGTCTGTCTTAGGATGGGGGAACCTAGGTCACACACTTGGATGAGGGCATTCAGTGCAGGCAGCCTCTTCACTGGACAGCTGGGGTCCACATGGGGATGGGCTTGCCTTCCGTCACATTCTTCAAGACTCACAGAGCCCCATGTTGCCTGGGGAAGGGAAGCAGCATGAACCCACATCCTTCATTAGATCTAGGAGCAGAGGTGAGGGCAGTGGTCCTCAGCCCCGCTGCACAAGTCAGAATCTGGGAAGGCTGGACACTCACTGATACCCCGGCCCATGTACAGAGCCTCAGTTGGTCTTTCCACAATTGTGGGGATCAGGATCAGCCACTGAGCATGCGTGGCCCCTGGGAGCCTGGAAGGAGGATAGGGCCCAGGCTATTATATTTTTACTACGTTTTTCTGGACTGATTCTGATCATCATCAAAATGAACAAATGGTCTGAGGTGTGGCTCAGTAATTTCTGAGAGCTATCGGTGTTCCATTGTGCAGACAAGGTGAGGCAGCCTGTGGGCTCTCCTGTGTTTGGCTTTGAGAGGTGCAGAGAGCAGCAGAGGACAGAGAAACAAAGGCAGGTCTCTGAACTCAGTCCGGGACTGATGACACACAGGACTGGGCACAGCTGGAGCTGAAGCTACAGGCATGGCATGGAGGGACAGAGCCCTGGAGAGGCAAGGGGCCCTGGAGAGATCCAGAGCATGTGCAAACTGTCAGAGAAGCTTCTTCACAGAATGCATTGTAAGGTTTTTCTAATATCCTGGTAATGGAAAGACAGTGTTAAGTGGACCTAGAGCAGTTACATTTTTAGCCAGCTTATTTCCCAATATGACTTCTTTTAGCCTCATTTTATTTTATTTTTTTTTAGGATTTATACAACCTAAGAGCTAATTAGAATATATCATAAATCTGTTATTTAAAACAAAGATAGACCTTTCTGATTATGAAATTCTGATTATCTGTTTTTAAGAGCTTTTTCTTTTGTGAAATTGATTCAAATCCATTATTTGTTTTTTCAATCAAGTAACATACAAAAGTACCCCCCCAAAAAAATAAAAAAGAAGAAATTACTTCAAATTCCACCATGGAAAAGAAATTAACATTTGGTGAACATTATCGCAGCTCTCTCTCTCTGTGTCTGATAGAGTGATAGCTAATTAGGTAAATTGAAACACTTTTACAAAAATAGAATTTTACTGTACACATTTTTAAATTAAAAGCAATATGTTTAGTTTGATTTGAATTTAATAGACAAAAATTAAACTGAAACTTCAAAAATTGCTGAAGTTCAGAAATAGTTTTCTTCCCTCCAAGTTATTTCCATTTCCGAGAGAATTTTCTGTAGTTAGTTATTTTGCGGGCAGAAGATGAGACTTGGTCCCAGTTTTAAAATTTCACAGTGTCTCCTGCCGCCTTCCCCCCTCACTCCAACTCTGGATTTCTCTTGCTACTATTTTTACATCAATAAAGTTTGTAGCATTTGCATCCTGTTCTGTGCTGTCGGACCGAGATGTTTACAGTACTGTGCTCCCTTCTGCTCACCTGCTGTTTGCCTGACCTTCACCAGCAGGTATTCCTATATTCCAGGGCAACGTTCTCAAGCATTAAAGTACATATGAATCCCTTGGGGATTTGGTTAAAATGCAGATTTGGGGGCTCTAGGTCTGAGGTGGAGGGATCTGTATTTCTAACTAGCTCCTTTAGGACACTCATGCTGCTGGCTGCAAGAACCGCACTTTGATGGACAGGTTCTAAACTGTTTTACTTCTTAGCTGATCACATTTTGTCCTCTAACCCCTTCCCAGCCCTCCCTGCCATAGCTCACTGGTGCTGTACTCCCTGAAATGTGGCATTCTTGAGAATACTTGGGTTCTCTTGCCTCTTGCCTATTTGTGTGTGTAGGGTGCCGGACTTTAAAATACATGGGTGACATCCATTCCTTCGTTCAGAATTGAAGACCTTTTTCGGTGTCTTCTGGCATTGAGCATGGCTGTGGTCAGTTTAGGGAGAGCCTGATTTTTACCTTTTTCCACCTGGATGTCCAGAGGACTCCTCTTTTATCCTTGAGGTTTGGTGATTCACCAGGATGTGTCTTGATTTGACCTTGGGATGTATTTTGGCTTTTTCAGATGGCAGTGTCAAGCCGTTAATTCAGGAAGCCTTCGTCCTGCCTGCTCCAGGTGCTCTGTGCCTGGAGTCTGCAGAGTACTGACGAAGCTTTGTTGGTGGGTGCACGGGGCCCAGCCTGCTGTCACTGGTAATGTGGGCTGGGACCCACAGAGGCTGTTTCCTTGCCTCCTCCATACTCTCTTCTTGAAGTTTCTCCCAGCCAGCACCCCTTAGCCTGGTAGCCCTGGAGATGGGGACAGGAGGAGGCAGAGACAGAGAAGAGAGACTAGCAGTCCCAGCTTCCCACACCTTCTCCTGCACCTTGGCTCTCAGAATGCCGGAGGGTGTTTCAGGAGGCAGCTTTTCCTTTGGAGAAATCCAGATCTTGCCCAAAGTCTGAGGAGGTTTGTGTCAGCTTTCAATATTATTCCAAATTTCTGTGCATTTTCTACTCTGCAGTTTGTAGTGAGTGTGTACACGCTAAGTCACTTCAGTCTTGTCCAGCTCTTTGCTACCTTCAACTGTAGCCTGCCAGTCTCTTCTGTCCATGGTGTTCTCCAGCCAAGAATACTGGAGCAGTTGCTGTTTCTTCCTCCAGGGGATCTTCCTGACCCAGGCATCAAGCCATGTCTCTGTCTCCTGCATTGGCTGGCAGGTTCTTTTGTTGTGATGGCTTGTTTATTTTAGAAGTGGATCTTTCTTCCCTTCCTACAGGGAAAAACCCTTTTGTGCATTTAGCTAGAGATAGAAAGCTTTAGCTACAACTTTGCTTTTCTCCACCTTTCTGTCTAAGCCAAGGGCAGAATGAGGTTCAACTTTCTTCTTCTTCTTCTGTTTTTTTTTTTTTTTGCAATTGACAAGTCTAATGGGGACACCTGGCTCACTGTCCCTCCTGCCCAGGTTCCTGAAGCTAGAGCTGCTCAGTGCTGGAGCCACCCCAAGCCAACTCCCTCTCAGGGGGAATACACTTCAGCCCAGGGGTAGCCTCACCCCACTTTTCTGTTGAAGCTCTTTTATTGGCAAGTGGTGAGCCAGGAGAAATTCTGAAGCCACCAAACCCACTGACTCAGCTCCCCAGGTGAAAGCCATGTGCACCATCATCACCTGCACTATTATCTGCATATCTGGGCTTTACTGAGAAGCAAGGAGCCTGGCTGGAGGTACTTCAGGGTGACCAAAGCCTCCCTTCTCCAGGGCAGTTTCCAGCCATGGCATCATAGTAGATGTGGCACCTGACCACTTCAGAGTGAAAACCTAGGTCTCCCAAATCATTCCCACTTTTACCCATTCAGGACCATGCCAGTCAGGAAGGACGTCATCTCCACTTCTGAGAAAGGAACGTTGAGGAAACAGAAGTGGGAGTCACAGACCCAACCTTGTTTCTACCTAAAACTATGAACAGATGATGATAAATGCCCATCTCAGGACCTTCAGATCAAGTTTCAGCTTTAGCATCATTCCTTCCAAAGAAATCCCAGGGCTGATCTCCTTCAGAAAGGACTGGTTGGATCTCCTTGCAGTCCAAGGGACTCTCAAGAGTCTTCTCCAACACCACAGTTCAAAAGAATCAATTCTTCAGCGCTCAGCTTTCTTCACAGTCCAACTCTCACATCCATACATGACCACTGGAAAAACCATAGCCTTGACTAGATGAACCTTTGTTGGCAAAGTAATGTCTCTGCTTTTGAATATGCTATCTAGGTTGGTCATAACTTTCCTTCCGAGGAGTAAGCATCTTTTAATTTCATGGATGCAGTCACCATCTGCAGCGATTTTGGAGCCCCCAAAAATAAAGTCTGACACTGTTTCCCCATCTATTTACCATGAAGTGATGGGACCGGATGCCATGATCTTCGTTTTCTGAATGTTGAGCTTTAAGCCAACTTTTTCACTCTCCACTTTCATTTTCATCAAGAGGCTTTTTAGTTCCTCTTCACTTTCTGCCATAAGGGTGGTGTCATCTGCATATCTGAGGTTATTGATATTTCTCCTGGCAATCTTGATTCCAGCTTGTGTTTCTTACAGTCCCTGAGTAACAATTATTAGGGGACTGAGGAAGGCGCCAAGGTTTACCTGTGATGCAAACTCACGTGTGGTCCATCCCTGTGGTTCCTCCACCCCTCCCCCTAGTGATGTGATGCTCATTCTCCTTACTGGGACAGCTGTGAAATCAGCTGCCTTTGGGAGGATGGGCGATGGGCAAGTTGCAAGCATTGGGAGCAGAACCTGACCCATTGCATCACCACAGCATGCTGCAGAGTCAGTGTGTCAGGGGACACATCAGGGCTGGCAGCAGATTTGGGCTGATACTCTTAGGGTGAGAGCAGGGACGGGAAAAGGAGGAAGTGTCAGCCATCAGGCTTCTGAGAAGCCTGGGGCTAAGCTCCATGAAGAAAGAAAAGTAATTTGTCCAGACCGCTGCTCCAGCCAAGCGGTCCACTCTTCTCCACCCCAAGCCCACAGCTTGGAAATAGCCTAGTTCTCTAAGGGTGCTTCATTTCCCAAGTGTCTCCCCCAAACAGTGTCCCCAGCCTCTCGTGGTAACCAGAGGCTAACATTACAACTGCTGCCATTTCCTTCTGGCTAGGGATGAAGTGTGTTGTAAACACTAGATTGTAGAACTGCCTCAGTTACACATCAAGCAAGAGAGCTTATGCCTGCTTCAGTTCAGCTAGTTTTAAAAGTCTGATGGAACGAAGTCATTCTGGAATTCCAAGATGGGATTCCATGTTGCAGGGACACATGCCTGGTGAAGGCGCTGAGGGGAACCACTTAGAAATGGAAAACTTCTTCCTGCTTGAAGCAGGGCTGGGGATGTTCACCTGCAGAGCCTCAGGAACTCTTAGGGGCCTCAAGGTTTTCCTCCCTCCTCAGGGAGCTAGTGCATGAGCACCGGATGGACCTCAGGTCAGCTGCCTGGGTGCTTCTCACTAAGACTTTGACTTCTGAGGGAGGGTCTCAAAGGTTTAGGCGACTTGGAACATTCGCAGTAGCATTCAGTTCAGTTCAGTTCAGTCGCTCAGTTGTGTCCGCCTCTTTGCGACCCCATGAATCGCAGCACGCCAGGCCTCCCTGTCCATCACCAACTCCCGGAGTTCACTCAGACTCACATCCATCGAGTCAGTGATGCCATCCAGCCATCTCATCCTCTGTCGTCCCCTTCTCCTCCTGCCCCCAATCCCTCCCAGCATCAGAGTCTTTTCCAATGAGTCAACTCTTCGCATGAGGTGGCCAACTGGAGTTGCAGCTTTAGCATCATTCCTTCCAAAGAAATCCCAGGGCTGATCTCCATTAAGTCCCAGCAGATGCAGCTGCGTCAGGTGTTTGGCTGGTGGGCAGGGACAAGGGGTCATCAGGAATGTCTAGGCAGCTCCAAATGTATTCCAGGTGTGGCCCAGGCTGCCTTGTCTCCTGCCCAGTCTTTCTGAGGGTTCAGAGCACTGTTCCATCACTTTCCATAAGTCTGCCTCCCTTTTCTGTTTCTTTCATTTATCCACAATTTCTATTGCTTGCAACAAGGAATCCTCCACCACTCAAAAGAGTGATGCTGAGTTTTGAGTTTACCAGGTGTTTCTTTGAGGAAGGCTGCTTCTAACAGGAAGACTATATCTATGGCAGAGATGGAGAAATGCCCATTCATAATTCAGTAAAGGGTTACTCATAATTCACATTCATAGTGCTGGTGGGAAGCCCTGTGCTAAACACTAGGAAACGTGCCCTCATGGCGCTTTCACACCAGTAGAGGAGACATGCCTGTCCAGCTTCCAGATCACTACTCAAAATGGGCGGTGCCCTGCGGGCCTGTGTGAAGGGTCAGGTAAGGTCTTGACATTGAACAATGACAACTTACCCAGAACCCAGCATTCACAGAGGCAGAAATCACCCACTGTTTCTTCTAGTTTTTGCTTTCTGGTTTTATTTCTCTTTCTTCTTATTTAATGGAGGGAGAGAATTGCTGGTCACTGCCAATCACAGATTCACCCTCTGTCTTTAGGGATGAAGGGTACTGCATTACCAGATGTGTATGTGTTTGGGGGTGTTAAGAACTCCCAGGCAGCACCCCAGGCTCTGGTCCTGACTCCTCCTTTGCATAGCCACCCCATTTGGGCCGGGAGTCTGATT